>NC_060144.1:278776001-279079031 GCF_021461385.2 Schistocerca piceifrons
AATGACTACAAAGTGACCAAAATCTTCTTTGAGGCTCACAGGGGCCTGATTATATATAGCATAAACATCAAAGTAGAGAAAGTATTAGAAAATACAATTACCTATAACTTTATATGTCATTCAGAGGCCAACACATTATTCATAATGAAAGTACGTAACTCGACATGGATTTTACAAGAAAAATGTGGAGTATTAATTTGAAGTATGGCCTTGTACCGCCTGTATGAGTACATATTAGATAAATAGAATCATAGAATCAAAGTATAGTATCATGTGAGTAAATACACAATATTTATAGTTATTGTAGAACGTTTGTAGCTTCATAAATTTCAGTGCAATGAATGATCTATATTTCTAATGATACGCATTTCTACAGGGAAGAATATGGGAAGGATTGATAAGGGCAGTGCATTTAATCTGTAAAGAAAATGATTAACAGTCAATCGTCATCCATTTTGAGTCAAGTACTGCTATGGCGAAAGCAAAGAAAAATGTGATTATAGTGTATTCAACCATAAAGATCAGAGAACTAAGTGCAATATAGCTGACTGACTAGGTAAATTTAACATATCACAGTAAATCATGAGAAAAATATCCTAAGAATAGGGTGAATTTCAAAAATAGTGTAACCTGGAAATGTGATTATTAAGGTAAAAAAACAGTCATGCATGCTAATATAAGAAGTGAGTATCATAAACAATCTCATAAGAAATTGTGAAAAAAATGTTTTGTATGCAAAGCTTCTGTGACAGTTTCTCACAAACACCTCCAATCATGTGGCATGAAGTAAGACAGATGTTCCTAGAAAGGACACAGCTTACACAAAATTCATATTAGCATCAGACAATATCATTATACAAAAATCATCAATACGTCGATATAATCCTCATTATAATATTGCAGTTCAGGACATGAATACTCATTAGACATCAACAATTCATCATCATTCCAAAGCTTTGGTGCAGCACATGGCATGAACACGCATTAAATTTTCTAACGATACTATTATATCTAACACAAAATGCAGAGAAAACAACCCTTAATCTTTAACCTTTCTAGGCAATGAGCCTAATTTACCCAGTACATTAATAGGAAAATATTTATAAAAGCCTGAAAGGAAACAGTGCGAGAAGTGTCAATGTTGTTTAGTATTCCGTACAAGAATCTTGTGTCATACTTTCTATGTAACACATATCCTGCACACTTTTATGGGTGGCACATTTCACACGTTCATGTGTGTCTACTTATGAGCATAATGGCTCATTTGGATACAATGTTCCTGTAAAATATGAAAAGTGTATAAGTATATGCAATGGACATGAGTGTCAGAGGACATTGATTTCGTAAATCTACACTGGTGAAACCAAGTAAACTAGACGTCGTCAAGTACAAGAGATATTTAGTAAAACAGAGCATAAATGAAACATGGCAACATTATAAAACAGAAAGAGTGACAGTCTTAAATCACAATTCATAAGCCAATATCGTAACAGTACCTCAATAGTGTGTGCTATAACATAAAAGTGGAGTGGCGTAGCATCATAAAAATAGCACATTACATGAGAACAGTAAAGACACTGTAGCATCAGAAATAAATGGACGTAAGATATATCAAGGCTATATACAGAAGGACCAATTATGACTATGAAAAGTGTTTGAGTTCCCATTTGCAGTGGTCAGACCACCCAAAGGATGTGATCCGCATGTCAAAATATATCTTCTCCCTTTCAGTTATTGTTTTCATGTACATGTGTATGAGGACAGAAAAATGTGCATGGCCTAAACTTACAGTAAGAGAACCGATCTGCAAGATTCTCCCAACCAGGCACGTGCCACCTACTAAAATGCTGAAGAATCAAGGAATCGTGAAAATAAGGTAAAAATACAATTTGTATAATCCTGGCAGGGTCACCAAGTGTAACGGTCTTTAAAAAGGTTTTGTGTTTTTGTTTGCCAATGAATATAAATTGCGTAATGCATGTATCATACAAATTTAATGTGTCATGTGTTGTTGAGCAAATGACATAATCTGCTAAACAAATACACAATTTTAATATTGAAACCAAGCCCTCTAGAACTGATCCGAGTTCTACGGCCTTGTATAATAAACTGACGAAAATTCCCTATGCAAATAAAAAACGAAATAAATTTTCCTTAGCTCTAGAGTCGCAAGCATGTAATCTTGATATTCAGTTCTCTCCGTAGTAGGCATAGAAAATATTCAGTATAGGCCCAGCAAAGTGCAATGACGGCGATAAAATAGCTTCACACAAATAATATCAGTAGATTTGTTGATAAATGTTCAGTGAAAATACTTTATATTGGATCAGCGCTATGCAGTACTACCCACATAGAAGTTGTTACAAACATGATTACTTTTCTGATTCTAGCACATTAATATTTTCCTGACTCTAATTGAAAAACGATTTCTTTAGAAGAATAATAATTCGGTTCAAATAAACACGACATGGAAGAGGATGAGGTACTGATAAGGGTATCGACCAACAACTAAATAATCCTAGCTAGAAACTAGCTTCAAGTCTTACATTCTACATATGACATAGTGCAACGACAACCGCTACTGTGCTCTACGCGTCCCCTACTTGCAACCTGTTCTGCCAGTCAGGCAAAGTCTTTGGTTCAGTGGTGTCAAAAATACAATCTCTTCTATATATGACAATCGTTTCAGGTCACTTTCTAAGGAATTGTAGTACAAAACCGGGCTCCACGTACAGGTGGTCGCGTCACAAGATAAAGTAAGATCTTCACAAGATAGCCGGCCATAAAACTGGAAGCATGACATTCGACTTTAACAAAAGAAATTATACAAATCAATGGTAACATCAGTTAGTTGTAAAACCGATTTAACGGAACTTAAGCGAAACTTGGTGATAACACCAGGATTGCCGAGTGTGAATGATACGGTAAATGAGATGAAAAGCGAACTGACAAGGAATGTTGATGTTACTGAAAGTGTTCTTTCGGGATGAACTGAGGCATAAGGCTTGAAGTATGAGAAATATTTTATCGACCAATATGTATGGAGTGGTATCTGTATGGTGACACCATTTATGTTAGGGAACTAGTGAGAACTCTGTGGGCAATATAACAATGTAGAGTTATCGTATCTTCTACATGAGGCAGTCACACATCTCCCTGTGAGCTCTGTACGGTACATCTGGCGTCGGCTGCCAGGACGGCACCCGGCGACGCTGCGTTAGCACTACAGCCCGGCGGTGAAGGGAAGGCCACGGCCAGCTGCGACAGCAACGCCACTAGGCGGAGCTACAGCCACGCGGCAGCCCATGTACCCTTCTCTACTTGGCGGTGGAGGCGGCTGGTCTCGACCCGTGCCTCTTGGACAGATGGCGGACGCTCGGCTGGCACTGTGACGTCGAATCCCTCCCTAGGCCTCAGCGTCGGCGGCAGCAGGCATGCACAGCAGGCCAGTGGAGCTGGGGAACCAAATCCCGTGAAGGAGCCAGTGCGGTGGCAGACCCAGTTCGGTCCCGAACTGGAGATAGCAGCTGGCTCTGCCCAGTAGTCTCGCGGTCCGGAGGTTCTCCGGCGATGACCAAGTCTCCGAATCAAATGACGTCCTGTCCGCAAACTCAGCCTCATTTATACTCCGTTACTGCAGATTTTTCTCTAAAACCTGGTGTCCAGTCATGTCGCTAATAACAAAGAGATTCTCTCGAGTGTGATTGTAACGACCTGTTTACTACATCGTTGTTTGTTGCACGGGGCAGTTTAGCGCTGCGCTCAGCTGTCCTCGCTCCGCTACTCTTTTGCTCATCTGCTATTGTGCCCTACATGTCGATATAGTGTTGCTGAAGACCAGTGTTGTTATCACAGTACTCCGTGGGGGCCTCCATGCTTGCGTCAGGCGCTTACACTAAAGATGTAATACTTTTACCTACAGTACTTGGTAGTGTCACTACACTGCTTCCCTCCATGGAGAAGAGTCTTACTCCAACCCATTACACCACTTTGTTTACAATTGTACTCATCTGTGCAGAATCACAATGGTGATAGGAACTGCGACACTTGAACTCATAATTAGTTGACGTCTCCTATTCCGATACTGTTCTATTTCTTGTAGAATTTGTTTCGCCAATATTCGCTCTTCTTATGATTCTATAATTTGGGTTAAGGGATGGTCCAGACGTGGCTCTCAAGCATGGTTCCGAAAGGTTAGATTCTGTTTGGCTGAGAACTCTAGTTGTTCGTCTTGCTAGCAAAGGTGTGGCCGTACCTCACCAAACAGGGTAACTGCCGTCACAGTGGCTGGTAAACGAAATGTAGATCCTATTATATTACACCTAGTCCCATTAATTAGTAGTCCACTGCCTTGCAACTCCAAACATTTTCCCCCTTGCGTTGAAACGTCCCCTTTGAATAATTATACACATGACTGTGCTTAAACTGACACACAATATTTTGTAGCGCAACGCAATCTGACTTTCAAAAATCTCTACAAAAGAATGGCCCTGACTAACATCAACCTATACCTTTCACAAATCACTTACCTCACCAAAAATTTTCGTTACTCGAACTACTGCAATACAGCGAGCGCCACTACTGCCAGCTAAATAAAAGATTCAAACTACTGAAGGCACTAACTACTGATAGGCATAGTTAGCAAACGAAAGATTTTGATAGAGAACAAACAATGTATTTACCTTAATAGTCATAATATATATAGCTGTTCATGACATCCAGTCTTACAAATTTCAAAACTCCGCCATCTCTCTCCCCACATCCACCACTGCTGGCGGCTCACCTCCAACTGCGCAACGCTACGCGCTGTTAACAGCTGACAGCCCAACACTACAATAGCGAATATTACAACAATGCCACCCAGCCACAGACTGCACACAGCACAGCCAGTGATTTTCATACAGAGCGCTACGTGGTGTTACCAATATAAAAACCTAAACAGCGTACTTACATAGCCCCCATGCTCCCCACAAAAAATTTTACAAGTTGTTTTGGGCACTGGCAAATACAGATTTGAAAATTTTTTTCATAATTACAGTAAGAAAGATATCAAATGCACACACTTATTAATACAATGTTGGTCAAAAGCTAAAATTTTCTCACAGTCCATGAAGACAGTCCTGATCATTCATCACAGTAAAACTGCCGTTTCTTTTCTCAAAGTCTGAGCAGTAAAAGACAATGCACATGGAAGTAGTGGATTTCCATGCAGTCTTGAAGAAGTAGTGCTGTCCTTCCAGCGGAAAGACAGTGCTGACTCTTGACATGCTGACAGGTAATGAGCCACAACAGAGCAAACCCATAGCAGAGTCATTCGACGTTTTGAAGAATATTGGTAGATAGGTCATCACAGAGCAGACCCACTGTAGTCCTTGTAGAGATGGCCAGCAGACATCTGTTGTGACTGTGCAGATGCACAATCACCATTGAAGAGTCTTGCGGATAATATAGCAAGTCCATAACCACCACTTGTGCACTCAAAAAGTCTTAGGAATTGTCGTTAGAACCAGCAATGCTGTTATCCAGTCCCTTGCCAAAGTATTAACACATGTGCAAACATTAACAGTCCCTACTTCTCACATATTGTCCATATACTATGACCAACAGAAACGTGTGCAGTGAAATGGAACTTACAAGTTACTTAATTTGATGAACTGGTGTCAATTACAATTTTATAACATAAGAATACAATTACAAAGGTAGAAAATACATCATTAAAGAACATAACAATACAAATAACATTTGTAGTACAGGCTTTACAAAAGAATCGAAATAACATATACATCAGTGTTACAGGAGTTATGACATAAGTTCATACATAAAAGATCAGAATAACTTTTGAAACGTCAACTTCACACATGACCATTAAAACTAAACAGAATAAATAATGCCTAAACATCTTTATAAAGTAAATAACATATTATTACAAAAATTCCACAACATAGCTCGTATCAGCTAAACACATAAGGACAGGAAAAACACAAATATACAAGAGTACACAAACATATAGCAGAGTAACACAAGAGGAAAGGGCAGGGTTTGTTTTCAATGTAACATTTGGTACTGCAGTCCAACCTAAAATTTCATTCCATAGATTTTTCGTCTTATTTCAACATTTGTTTCCACCAAAAAAATCCTATCCAAGCATGCTTTCTGTATTCATATGTTCACATATTTCTTACCTCATTATTTATTTTCCATTATCTTACCTATTATTTATTTCCAAGAAAATCCTACCTAAACCTGTTGTCCCTAAACCCTACTTTTTTGCTCATATCCTCTTTCTAAATACTTTTTTTGGACAAATCATTTTCTTATAGCTTCTCAATGTATTTCTTCCAATTCATCACAACTCGTTCTCCCATATAGCCTACCCCATCTTAAGCTAACTTAAATCTACTGAGCTCAGATGCTAAACTAAGGAACGAGGCAATGCAGCAGCACAATACAATTAACACAAACAGCAATGATAAATAAATGCAAATTGGCAAAGCAAGCAGCAATATAACAACTAATATAAGGCAATGAGCAGCAAACAAGAAAAAGAAATCAGTAGTAAAACTGGCTTAACAGAGTAATGCAAAGTGAAATTTAGTAGCACTATGCCTGGCAAACAGCAGCAGCAAATGCAATAAATTATATCTAAACATGACATAGCTCAAGCAGAAAAAAATATTACAGTTACAATGGCCATGTTTAATACCTATGTCACATCTTCACACTAGGGCGATGCATCACGAGAACTTACGCTAGCAGTTAAGTTACCAAATCGTAAAAAAATTAATTATGCAATTCCTGTGAAGGGAAATGCCTATTAATGTGCCCTCGTTTTCTTGGAAGTAGATCATAAATTTATAATTGACTGGGTCTATAGGCATAAAGTAACTATATTAGTACATCTATTAAATTTTATTTTAACAAATGCTGCAGTGCAGCTAGAAACTAGATATTAAACAAAATGAGTAAATAAATACATAAAGCAAGCCATATGGCATTTCTTTCAACTAGCAAGACAATAGCTGTGAAATGTTTCTCATCGCTTCATTAGGCATTTTAGTAAATATCATAAATTAAGAGCTCCACAGTGTAATCATATAGTTTCAAGGTCGAGCGTGTCGTATTTGCGATGCTTTCTACAAAGGAATGTAAATAGCGATGATAATGGCCCCCTTTTTTTCCTTGTGCCTCTGAAAGGCACACACAAATGGCTTTTTTCCAGGCGATTGTCGCGCAGCTTGGTGCCCACGATGCATTATGCGCAGGTGGTCACTTAACTTTCTTACCGAAATATTTACGACACCAGTTTGCACTACAGTGACAGTCTCATATACAAATAAAATTTCACAAGTCGAGAAATTACAGTAGAAAAGTGTAGAAACAAAATCCTATAAATATAACAGTGTCCAAAACATTTTTGACAGCATTGTAATACAGTCACGCATGTACACACATTTCATAATTCTTAAAGTACGAGTCTTGGTTTCCAACATCCTTTTTCACATATCAGAGACCCTAACCACTGTTCATTACTCCTTACTTTATTACACATATACATGTTCGTCGACACTTCTTCAATAATTCATCATAAGAAATACGGGGCATAATCAAATTCCTCATGTACGGTAGCATCATCTTATTGATCATAAACATACGTCAGCAGCATAATACACATCGTTGTCGTAATAATAACATCATAACACCTCAGTCAAATCTTGAAAACGTAGTAGCTTTCTTCAATAATTTCAAAACCTAAAGAAAATTCTCTGCTCATTTAAATAGTCTCATCTACCTCAAACGTACTATAAAAATCATGAACCCATATCAAATATATCATTCAAAGCTCTCATAGTATCACAATGGTTCCAAAAAAATATGAACAGTTCACAGTACAGACAAAATACAATTTCATAAGTATGAAATTATCCAACTGTGTAATTGTGTAAACATGTGTCACTGATGTAGTAAAAAAAATGTTTATCTCTCAGTGAAATGATCAGATAGCTGTGTAATTTGTGTGTTAGAGAAATATGGTACTGATATGTAAAGTTGTATAGGCAAATACCATATTAGCTAGGGCTCCTTGTGCTTGCCAAACACATGGTACACAAAGTAAGTGTGTATCCCCCTGAGGATTAATGTAATTATACCCTTACAGATTACAGCAGTGGAATAATATGTATCACGGAAAACTTTCTTTGTCATTCAAAAATCTTTAAAAATAAATGTTTTAAGTACAAAATTAATCACTGAAATGCGTGTCCTGTAGCGCTAAATGTGCGTCTTGCTGTAAGATAATTCTGTTGAAGTGTCGTAGTTGTCGTCCTCTGTAAGCAAAGTTCTGCTCAAGTCAATGTACTCACCTCATCATAAACAAAAGTGAGATGCTTTGCGTATAGATATCGTAGTTATTATGCTTATTGCTGTGATGAAGTAAGTACTATAATGTAACGCATTGTTGTGCTACGAAAAAGGCTGTCTCATTGTAGCTATACCACAGTTACTACTAAAACATGTTTTACTTTCCAGAAGAATTCAGAAAACCTGTGCAGATATAAAACAGATACACCGCAAAAACAACATAGTAAATTGTCACTCATTAGTAGCGTCGTGATAAAATCGTGTAGCTGTCACATAAACTAACCACTGTGTCATCTGGTATCTCACAGAAAGTACTTTAAATCCAGAATACATTTTCAAGTAAACCAAAATGTTGCATTAAAATCTCATTAGCTGTACTGGTAAATGTTGTAAGTATGTGAGCCTTATAGTTGTTACGTAATCGTGCAACTAACAAGCAAGAATGTACACACACAATAACACTGTGTCGTCTGTCCACAATAACAATGCATTCGTAATCTCTGTTTAAATAAGCTCTCTTGGTTCTTGACTGGATATTTAACTTCAAACATTGTTGCATATTAACAGATTCTAAGTCTGACAAAGCATACTAGTAATGTAAAGTGAAAAGTTATATGGCAAAGACAAAGTTAAAAAGCTGATTATCTTTCAATAAACGGTTTTGCACGTGAAATGTGGTGTAAACCTATACTCTTCCTAGTACGCAGAGTTTCAACTTCAACGCAATAATCATGTTGTATACGTCGGATTCTGTAAGGTCCATTGGAAACTAGAAAGAATTTGTGACTCAAGTGTTTCTTCTTATGTGACAATGAATGAGCTTTAATGAGAACTTTCTGACCAATATATAATTTCTTTGCATTTGCTTTACCGTGTAAGTTTCTCCTTTTGTCTGCTGCAGATTTTATATTTATAATACCCAAATCAACTATGTCTTTGTGTCGAAGTTTACGTGTATTCGGGAAAGGTACAAGCTCTCTGATTCTGTTCGGTGGTTTTTAATTCTTCAGTACAAGAGTAGGTGGTAAAGCAGTGGAGTCATGAGGCATTTCATTCAGCACGTTTTTAAATAAGTGTAAATATCTGTCCCAATGCTGATGCTTTCTGTGACAGTAAAGTCTGCAAAGCTTATTTATTTCTTTCATAATCCGTTCGGAGGGGTTACACTGTGGTGAGTACAATGAAATGAAAACAGGTTTGATTTTATGATTCCGAAGCATGCGTGACCAAACAGCAGATCTGAATTGCGGTCCGTTATCTGAAATGACTTTACTAACGTGTCCAACTTCACGTAAGAAATTTTTAACAAAGGTGTTGTATATAGACCGTCCTGTGGCTTTACGTAACGGAGTGAAAGAAACAAATTTTGAAGTAAGTTCAGCAGAGACTAGAACGTACGAAAATCCATTAGATGTTCTGACAGGCGGTCCCAAGAGGTCAACAGCAGCAAATTCTTTTAATTTAGAAGGAATGATAGGAAACAGCGGAGCACGATGGGAGATAGTAGACCATTTCGCCTTTTGACAAAGTTTACAAATAGACAAGACTCTTCGAATTCTCTTTTCCATATTGTTAAAATAACAAGTCGTCCGAAGAATATGATAACATTTTCGTGGACCAAAATGTGCGTAGCTGAAATGAATGTACCAAATGAGCTTAATAACAAAATCATCTGGAATACAAAGTACCCATAACTAGTCATCAACAGTGCAGCGTTTGAACAGTATGTTGTTTCTAGCCAGATAATAATGCCGAATCTGTGTGTGTGTCTTTTCATGCCATTTACTTTTGATGTCTTTCCAAATCGGATCTTTATCTTCTTCATGAGCAATGTCCTTTAAAGATGTGGTGATGAAGTTTTCAAAGGCGACTTTTTGAATGTAAAGAATACTGAAATTTTTCTCGAGATTGCCTCCTGTGTTACTTTTCTCAAGACCAGCCGGTGCACGTGACAGTGCGTCCGCAACAATGTTCTCCTTCCCGGGAATGTAGACTATTGTGAAGTGGAATTCTTGCAGAAACAATGCCCAACGTTTTAACCTGTCATGATTTAATTTTGAAGACATAAGAAATTGTAATGCACGATGATGACTGTATACTTTTACGTGCTTACCAGAAAGAAAGAAACGGAATTTGTTAAATGCCCAAACGATAGCTAAAGCTTCTAATTCAGTAACGGAATAATTTTTTTCAGATTTTGTTAGCACTCAGCTAGCAAAAGCAACGGTTTTCTTAACAGTAGTGTCATTTTCTATGGCTTCTTGAAATAAATGGGCACTAAGACCGACTTTAGAAGAATCTATGCTAAGGTAGAAATCTTGTGACAGATCTGGATGAGCTAGTATTGGCGCGTTAAGTAACGCTTCTTTCAAAGAATTGAATTCCAACTATGCTTGTTCGTCCCAGTTCCAAATAGTATTTTTTCCAGTGAGAGAACAAAGTTTTGGAGTAACAAGAATTTGCATATTCAGAAAACGACGGTAAAAATTTACGAGACCTAGAAAACTGCGAACTTGTTTTTTGTGGATAGAACTGGAATGCCTCTGATTGCTTGTAACTTTTCAGGATCCGGCTGAATGCCTTCAGAAGAAATAATATGTCCTAAAAACTTCACCTTTGTCCTACCAAATTCAGACTTTTCCAAGTTAACTGTAATTCCAGATTCGGCAAAAATATGTAACACGCTGTTGAGGATGCGATTGTGTTGTTCCCATGAGGCTTCTGCTATCAGAATATCGTCCACATATAAGGTGATGTGACGTTTTAGGAGCTCAGGTAATATGGAATTTAGCCCGCGAATGAATGCTGCCGAAGAAATGTTCAAACCAAAAGGAAGTTTCCGAAACTGATAACAAACGCCGAAACAAAGGAAAGCTGTGTATTTTCTACGTTCTGGATGAAGTTCGATCTGATAAAAGCTGTATCTGAGATCAATAGAAGACAACACTTTTACACCATTAAAATTTTGAAGAACTTCCTCCAACGTTTGCGGCCTGTCTGTTTCAGGAATGATGATAGTATTGATTTGTCTCGAATCTAAGACAAGCCTGATCGATCCATTTTTCTTCTCAACAACATGTAATGGATTGTTGTATGAGCTTACTGCAGGTTCAATAATGCCCTCGTCAAGCATAGATCGTATTTCTGTTCTAACACGGTCCCTATAATGTGCCGGAATTACGTATGGTCTTACACAATATTTAGTATGCTCACGAACACGAAATGGTTATTGAAATTGTGGTGTCACCGCCAGACACCACACTTGCTAGGTGGCAGCCTTTAAATCGGCCGCGGTCCGGTAGTATACGTCGGACCCGCGTGTCGCCACTGTCAGTGATTGCAGACCGAACGCCGCCACACGGCAGGTCTAGAGAGACTTCCTAGCACTCACCCCAGTTGCACAGCCGACTTTGCTAGGGATGGTTCACTGACAAATTACGCTCTCATTTGCCGAGACGATAGTTAGCATAGCCTTCAGCTACGTCATTTGCTACGACCTAGCAAGGCGCCATTATTATTTGCTATTTATCTTGTGATACATGTACCGTCAGACCGATGTTCACCAATTATGAATTAAAGTTAAGTATTCCAGTAGTTACTTACGTTCTTTGCTACTATAAATTCCCTTACCTGTTCCAGACCTCACGCCAGCCTGCGTGAGCTTAAACACGTGCCTTTCGGCTACCCGTCACTGTGGATTGGCTGTCTTGCCAGTCCACAACAGAAATCCCTTGATTGGTCCTGTTTTGTGAGTAAAAACTGTGGGATGTGCTTGTAAAATCTCAAAAAGGTCCTGCCTATCACTGTCACTTCAATTGTCAATTGTTTGAATTTTATTCTGAATTAACTCATTAGTTTCAAATATGCCGTCGATATCATCCCTGTCAGTACTTGCACAGTGATTGTTAGTGTCCTGTTCCGTAGAATATTCCGAACTGTTGTCTAATAGAAGGTAATGCCGATTAATTTCCTCGTCATGGTTTGAGAGCCAATCTTCAAATTTCCAATCTATTGACTTACCTTCTTTCTCTAAACTTATTTCAGCATCGTGAAAGTTTAAGATTGCTTTGTATTCATTAAAAAAGTCTAATTCTAATATAATTTCCGTCGACAATAATGGAACAATAAGAAAGTTCATAGAGAAGCTCTGGCTTTGACAACAGAATTCTAAGTTGGTTTGTTGGCGTATATCTACACTTTTTCCAAAGATTTAATCTTACGTAACGGAAGTGTGGGGCAATCGTTCGATTTGCTGCATTTGCTAAAGGCTGTTTCACTAATTACCGAAATGGGACTGCCACAGTCAAGTACTGCCGTAAATTTTACGTCATTTACTGTAATGTGAATCACAGGATAAGCAATGTTGTTATGTTTTACGTCGTGTTCCTGGAGTAAGATGTCCCTAATGTCTTCCATTTTTACGTAATTACTAGCTATTGCAGCTGCGTCGTCAGTTTCATACGTACGTTTTGTGGCTGCCAGCGGTTTGAGTCATTGCCTATTGTGTCTTTGTTGGCGCGCGTCGTTATTGGGATTTGGAGACCTAACTTCTACAAATTCACCTTGTCGAGAGGGCCCTGCTCTGTTTGAATCCCGCGAGTTCTGATGCAATTCAGGTCTGTCGTTACGATCATATCGTCTGTCGTCATGTCGGTAGAATCCATAGTTTCTTTCTTGTCGGTCACGTGGTGGAGAATTTCTCCCTGAATCGTAACTACGCGCTGGACCGTTGCATCTAAAGTTATTCTTTCTCCCTTGATAATTATTATTTTGGTTCCCATATGTCTGTTTCTCTGATTGTCTCTTTGATAGTCATTACTGCAGAGAGGTGATCTTTCCCTGTAATTATTACTACTCTCCCAACGGTTGTCATACGGGTGGTGTCTGTTTTGCTCATGATTTACGTTGTAAGAATAGCCTTGTCGTGTATTATTTCTGGCATCGCGGAATTGTGACAGATGTGATCTGTAATTTTTGTGCTCCTGTTTTCGCGTTCCACGATTGTCAGTGTCAATTTCCAGTTCTTGTAACAGTCCCTGAAAAGCTTCAATGTCGTCTTTGCAACGTCCTGCCAAAATAATACGCCGTAAATGTTCAGGTAATTTGATTAAGCAAATACGGATGAGTTCTGAGGGGCTGTATGGGTTTGACGGGTACTGATTCTTGTGCAACATGTCTTCAAAATATTTCACAAGATTGGAAAATTCAGATTGTTCGAAATGTTTCATCATTATGATGCCATGTTTTACTCGGTCTTGTGCGGCTTGAGACCAATATGCTGAGAGGAAGGCATGGTAAAATTCTCCTTCACTGTGGCAATCGTGAATGACTGATCGCATTCTTACAGCTGGTTCATTTTCTAAGTAGCCATTCATAAATTCTAATCTGTGTTCTGATGACCAGTTGGGAGGAAAACAATGAGAGAATTGATGAAGCCACGCTTGTTGATGAATGTCGTTGCCAGAATTCTTAAATGTTTTGAATTTACGTGTAGTAATGAACAGCTTATAGTCAAAATCATCATGTCGACGAGTCGCATGTCGGTCATTGTTACGTCGTTTCGGCTGTTCCATCTCAAAATCCAATGCGCCTTGCCAATTTCTTTCATAATTTCCGAAGTGTCCTGTGTTATTATTTTGTGGTTGTTCCGTATTTCTATGTACCTCTTCCCGTACTGGAGCGTGAGTGTCCTCTGAAATATGTAATTCTTGTATTACTTGTGCCAACTGATCTTGTACTTCACGGATTTCTCTTTTGTACTGTGTATTGATTTGATTTTGATTTTGTTTGAATTTTCTAATTTGTTCATACTCTTCAGTGTCTGTGTCATTCAGATCATCATCTACCTTTGTAGATAAGTTAGTGAACTGATCTGAAAGTTCGGCTACTCTATCCGTTGGTGAAATTATTTCCTTTGTGTGTTTTTCTGAACCAAGTTTCTGAGTGTTCATTTGTGTTGAAATTGTATCTACTGTGTCTTTTAAGTTATCCTGAGTTTTGCAAGTTGCGTAACCGAATCGGTAGATGCAACTGAGTCAATATTAGCTTGCAAGGTGCCGTGATTTTCATGAACAATAGTTTGCAATTCCTTTATGGTTGCTTCGTGATTCTGTAATGCATTTTCATGACGCAAAAAAATAGGTTGGAAATGCTCACAAATTTGTTTTTACGTCGTTACAGACTTTTTGACATTTCGATTCGATTTTATGTAACTCAGTAGTTAAATCTTCACGTCTTTGTTCAAGCGTGGTGTGAAGATTTTGTTCCATTGCGTCTAACTGTTGCTATGTTTGTCTCTGGTGTTGTTCCATTGTGTCTAACTTTTGAAGACTTTGTTCCATTGTGTCTAACTTTCGAAGATTTTGTCCCATTTGTTTCTGATTTTGTTCAAGCGTTGTGTCTAACTTTTGAAGATTTTGTTCCATTGTGTCTAACTTTTGTAGCCTTTGTCCCACTTGTTGCATTAACTGTAATAAAAATGCACTGGTGTGTGAAACATGTTCCTCAGTGCTATTCGGCAGTGCATTTGAACCGGCAATATTTGCATTTTGAAAAGCAGAAAATGTGTCTTGATTTATTTGAGAAAACGGTGAGGACGCAAAACCTGAATCTACAGTATTTGCAAGATTGTGTCCTGTCATTTCGGAATCCAGAGGCGAGCTGTTGCCGGGCCGATCGATCGATAATGCATCCCTGTTCACTAATTATTTCACTGACTACACCATTATTTGCCGCCCGCTCCATTTCCCTACGCACAATTACCAAATCACTACTTTGAATGTCTGTTAATTCATCACACAGTGGTGCTGATAAGCTACGCTCGTCGTCACTATTATTTCTCAGTTTACTTTCGAGCCTAGTGTTACGTTTTTCACACGCCATTATTGTCACAATATTTCACACGATAACACAGAAAAGCACAATTTGAAGAGCAAAAATAGAAGAACACACTAACATAGCACTGAAAATAATATCTAGTTAATTGCAAGCGCAGCTGCGAAATACTTTGTGCAAATCTAAATGCATACCACAACAACAATGAAAGACTGCAACTGCAAAGGAGATTCTCTCTACAATTACGCGCTAGCAATAAACAATAGCTACACTAATTACAAAAACTACAAGAAAAAATCAGAAGATTCCAGTGAGGTATCCTCGGCTAAAGGACGACATATGAAACGTCCCCTTTGAATAATTATACACATGACTGTGCTTAAACTGACACACAATATTTTTTAGCACAACGCAATCTGACTTTCAAAAATCTCTACCAAAGAATGGCCCTGACTAACATTAACCTATACCTTTCACAAATCATTTACCTCACAAAAAATCTTCGTTACTCGAACTACTGCAATACAGCGAGCGCCACTAATGCCAGCTAAATAAAAGATTCAAACTACTGAAGGCACTAACTACTGATAGGCATAGTTAGCAAATGAAAGATTTTGATAGAGAACAAACAATGTATTTACCTTAATAGTCATAATATATATATAGCAGTTCATGACATCCAGTCTTACAAATTTCAAAACTCCGCCATCTCTCTCCCCACATCCACAACTGCTGGCGGCTCACCCCCAACTGCGCAACGCTACGCGCTGTCAACAGCCGACAGCCCAACACTACAATAGCGAATATTATAACAAAGCCACCCAGCCACAGACTGCACACAGCACAGCCAGTGATTTTCATACAGAGCGCTACGTGGCGTTACCAATATAAAAACCTAAACAGCGTACTTACAGCGTTTCCCTTGCTCATAAGATCCAGCGACCACCGCAATGTTATTGTAAACTCAATAGACCCAGAGCGGCCCTGCTCTACGAAAATAAGGTTTCGGTTCAATCATCTCTTGCATCTAATCCTTTAATCGAGCGTGAGACCCGAGCAAGTATGTGTGTAACTTTTAGACCTCTCTGTGCTTTCCACAGTAATCGCTAATCTTTGCACACCTGAAAATACTTCTTCCAGCCTCCTGATTTCATTACGCAACTATCATACATTAAATTGTAAACTTAAGCACTATTTTTGACTAGAAAATAACACATTCGGCTATCTGGGAAACAACACTCCACCGTCCAGGTGGTGCACTTGCAGTTCCTTTACTCCAGCCCCAACGAAGTGGTACAGCACTTCCAAAGCCAGCATTTTTCTTCCCCTTCACCTGGAAAACTGAGGAGAGGATCCACATCACATCCCCTTCCTCAAAAAGCAAGCTGTCACTGAACAGCGGTCATATGTATATCCCTACTACTATAAACATTACGTTGAAACACGTATGTAACGTAGCAGCGATGGCGAGGCATTGCAGCGTCTCTGACCAGAGAGTATGCGCTTGACCGCGCGAGTGTTACGAGTCGAGTACTCTGTCAGTAGTCGTTGCGAGCAGTAGCTCTGTTCAGTGGAGTGCAGTACGCTAGTAGTCGTCATGAAGGGCGGTCGGTCAGTGGTAGCAGCCCAGTGCGGTTGTGTGATGTAGGCGGTCGGCATTCTGGTCAAGCGGCTGAATGAGGTATATTATTAATTAAGGTAATCATCAGATAATGTAAAGTTTATTTATTGTAATTAATTTTCAACAAGTGCCCCCAATAATAATTTTGATTTCAAAAGCAATTTTACATAAAATTTTTATTTAATTGAAGTAACTATTTCGTTCCACTTCCCTTAAACAAAAGTTTCAGTTTTCAGTTAAATAATAAAAAAAAAGAGGGAATATTATTATTTGCAATGCAGTTCCTCCGAGCCGTGCGCAAGAATAAGAGCAGAAATTTGACTAGCTGTTACAATGAGGTAAGAATTTAATTCTGATTGTTTTATACAGGGCCAAAGACCGATATTTCGGTTTAATTGAATTTTCATTGTCACTGAAGTTTCGTTAGCACTGATTTGACTTTCATTATTTTTGTGGGAGCTTACACCAGAGTCAGATTGCGAATTTCACATTTTTGTTGCCTTTGTCAGTACATTTCATTGCAGGGAGGTTATTCTTGGCTCCTATTCATTTATTATTTCTGTCTTTAAAATTTCAGTGGAAAGGTTACACTTAGCGCAATGGCCATTAGCACTTCTATATAATTTCTGTCTTTTTAAATTTTTGGGGGGAGGTTACACTTGGCGACACCCAGTCCAGGATCGAATTTCGTTGAGAATCTTTTGAACAACAGTCAGATATCTGCTCTTATTTGCTTAGATATAATTAGGATTTGGCGCTACGCTTTTACTAATCTTGTGACTTTCTCTCTACAGGTCAACGGCAATTCGTTGCTCTGTTGTATTTTTGTGTTGCTTTTGCATTGTGCTTATTTATTTTGTGAAAAATTTTGACTATTGTAAAAATGCCGCGAAAGACCGTGAATAGTGTATCGCGAGGTATTATGAACGAAATTACCGACTTAAACAACGTGTTGATAGTAACTGTGACACGCAGTGTAATGATGACAATCCTGCGTTCACTAACAATCAGTGCATTCCAACCACTAATGATGACTTTTACCTCGATAATGAACAAACGAACTCAATTGTCTCGTCTGTGAATTTGACGACAATTGATGACGCCGAACGCTCTATAGTAATGAGCGCTGCCGAGCTTAACACACCCGATTTAGAAAATCTAAGTAAAAACTATTTCAGTCACCAATACGTCACAGAATCTGCCACTTTGCGAACATTTGTCTGACTTACGCAGTGCGTATAATGTGAGCAATTTACAGAGACTACGAGACGTAAAATCCGAAAAGCCACGCGACTTAAAATATGAAAAGCTACGCGACTTGAAATCCGAAATGACACAGACGAACAGATTCACACACAAACCCGAACGTGTTTTCAAATTCAATGACGAGAACGTTGATAATAAGCAATTTGCATTTGTAATAAAATCTAAAGAATTTAGTAATGACAGAACACAGATACACTCTTTGAGCTGTATACGACAATTTATTTTTGTACTTTAACCGCTATCACCTGAAATGCAGAAACTAGCTTTAAACCTGATGCGACAATTTGCTATTGTATTTTCATCAGCATTACGTATTATGCAGAAACTGGAATTAGCAAGAATACAGCGATTTACTTTTGGAATTTTACCGCTATTGCCTGTAACGCAAAAACTAAAATTTATTCTCAGTGCGTAATAGACCTCAGGGGATTCATTACGCTTTAATGAATATGTGCCGTAGCGAGCATAGGGCCCCGAGCTGTAGTAGTGCTGTTTCATCTTTAGTTTTCCGCACTGCTGCGTTCTCTTCTACTATCCTTTATATCTATCCAAACTGCTCTTTAACTATTGCTCTATCTAGAATTAAGAAACATTGTAATGAAAACCCGATATGACAAATCTTTTACCGAATGTGACAATTTTCAGTAGGCACTCCCGTAATGACAACTACCGCCGTAATTTTAATAACAGATAAAATCGTAATCATCAGTATGTACAAAATTTTCGGCAGTCGCAACCACATTTTTGTAACAATAGATTTTTTCCACCACAATAGCATGAAAGTCAACCGCTTAGCATACCTAACCAACAATGCAGTCTACAAGGTCAACCAAACTTTAATGTTTCGCCGCGTGCACGTATAGTCCCAGATCCAACAAATAGTAACGCACGGGAGCAAGGAAACAACTATGTACAGACAACACACTATTTCAACTCGCATCGCAATGCGCCGTATAGAAATTACTATCATGACAGACGTAAAAAAAAATGATGAGCACAATTTTCAGCGTACATTTAATAACAGTCGATCTTATGAGCAGCAACTACATCAGCAACAACGAATAATCATGAATGAAACAGACAATAGGTGTCATCCATAGCATAACACGTCAGTAAGAAATAACAGAACAGTTCATATAGTGGATATGCCACAACATTCTCCCGTAAATAACAGCACGTACGATAGAATTTAACCAGATACAGCACAGATTGCATATTACAGTAACGCAAACATTACTTTTGACACGCAGAATCTTCTTCACGAAAATGTTATTAATTTTGACGTCATCAGACACACGTTTGCATTAAGGACAGAATTACGACGTATGTAGACGACATTCTTATCGCAGAAGCTAACTGGTCCGAACACAATCTGATTCTTGAACGACTGTTACAAACTTTCCATGCACAAGGACTTACAGTTAACCTCAGTAAATCGCATTTTGGCAAAACTTCTAGAAAATTTCTTGGACACCTAATTTCAGCAGAGGGCACTGCACCTGATCCGGAAAAACTTCAGGCTCTACGTGACATTACTGTTCCTACGACGAAAAAGCAACTACGCAGTTTTTTGGGGTTAATTAACTTTTTTGGTAAATTTATTCATCATTCTGCTTTAGACACGCCTAGATTATGCCAATTAACAGGTAAAAACACTATTTGGTCATGGGATAAGCAAGCACACTCTGAATTCATGAACCTGAAACATGGTTTGTTGAATGCTCCACTTTTATCGCACCCGGATCTTACTAGAAATTTTTCCATTGCCACCGACAGTTCTAACACCGCTTTAGGCGTACATATTTTTCAGTAAATTGAAGAAGATGGTTCAATAGTAATTAAAAACATCGCATTTGCAAGCCGCATTTTGTCACCTGCTGAACGAAACAACTCCGTTACAGAATTGGAAACATTATGTGTTGTATGGGCTTTCACGAGATTTCGGCATTTTCTTTATGGCAGACATACCACCGTTTACACAGACCACAGAGCGATACAATTTTTGCTTTCAGCTAAATTTACTCACGACAGGTTAAGTAGATGGAAACTTTATTTACAGGAATTTAATTTTACGATGGTCCACATTCCCGGCACACAAAATGTTATAGCAGATGCACTATCGCGTTCTCTCGGCAACAATCAGCAAGACGTAGCAACCAACTTCTGCAAAACAAATTTCAGTGTCATGTACATTCAGCAAGTTGCATTTGAAAACTTTATTTCATCGTCATTACAGGACATAGCAAAGGAGCAAAATAAAGACAATGTGTGGAAAGAAATTAAACACCTTTGGCAAGATAGGAAAAATGTTACGATTAGGAACCACTACACTGTACGCAATGACATTCTGTTTCGCCGTTCTCATCTTGACAGCAACAATTGGTTATTATGCATTCCTGACGAAATGGTTAACAAATTAATTTGGTACACTCATTTAAGTTACGCACATTACGGAGCACGAAAATGTTTTCTTATACTGAGACAGAACTGTTATTTTGTCAACATGGAGAAACGTATACGACGAGTTTTAGCGTCTTGTAAAATTTGCCAGAAAGCTAAATCAGACACCACTTCACATATTCCTCCTTTATATCCCATTGTACCTGTTAAATTAAAACATATGGCCGCTGTAGACATTTTTGGTCCGATTCCCAGAACTAACAGAGGTTTTTGCTACATCTTTGTCGCTGTTGAGCTCACTTCAAAATTTTTTACTTTCACTCCATTACGCAAAGCTACTGCCGAAACTGTTTCGAAGGCATTTGTAAAACATTTTCTATCTCATGTAGGGCATGTGATGAGAGTAATTTCTGACAATGGATCTCAATTTCGTAGTAGCGTATGGACACGCATGTTACGAGCCAGAAACATTTCTCCGATCTATATATCCAAGTACCATGCTTCTTCGAACCCTTGTGAACGGTTAATGAAAGAAATTGGTAAGCTGTGCCGAATATACTGCCACAAAAGACATATTGATTGGGGTACATACATACTCTCATTCCAAGATGTAATTAATTCCATTCCAAATGAATCCACTATGCTATCTCCGTCTGTTATATTGAAAAACGTTGAACCACCAAACAAAATTAAAGAATTAGTAAACTTCCCTAAATGTCGTCGACTAAGACACCACGAAATAATTGACATTGCGCTGAACAACATCAAACGTGCCGCAGAGCGCCGGAGAAGACAGCAAAAACGGGTTTGTAAACGCCGAGACTTTCACGTTGGACAGAAGATATTAGTACGTACACACTATTTATCCAGTAAATTAAAAGGTAAGTGCAGTAAATTTGAACTTTTATACGCAGGTCCATATCGGATTCGCAGCATCCCTCACCCCAATGTTGTACACGTCGAAACTTTGAGAACCAGAAAATCGAAAGGCAATTACCATATCTCAAACATTAAACCGTTTATTGAGTGAAACCACTGTATGATTCAACACACTATGATGCCATTTACTAATGCAATTATATTCACCTGACTAATTACTGATGATTATCGTATTTTTTCTTGGCAAGTGCCTGGCAAGGTAAGGTTAGCAGGTCGCTTTTCTTGTCGTTACACATCAGACCGTGAACATTTTCCACTTTTTTGTGTGTATGATTGTATTCCAGTTTTGTTTTTATGCACTGTAAAATAGTTAAGATATAACACATCAGTGACTTTGACATATTTTTGCCTTATGACATCTCAACATCGTGACTGTTTTACATTTTTTGCTGCTGCATTGTATTATTCTGTGTACATTTTTGCATCTGAACACTGTCAATGTCTTTGACCTATTACGTTTTCTGTCATGTTATGCTGTATGGTTAATTGTGTCACCATAAATCAGTCATTATTTAGTGGGTATATGATTTAAATGCAAGACATTAATCCTTGTTCATCAATTTCAGAAAGAAATGATACGTGTAAGAAATAAATTGAACAGAAATGGGAATTTCACCTACGGAATAAACGATAGAAGATGCAATAACTTTATGAGGAAGAGTAAATGGATCAGGATTAACAAGCATTAACAAGAATATACTATACTCATCGTAGAATAGCAGTCTTAACTAATTTTTTCTTTCAGAATACAAGGTGATTGATGCAGGCTGTCAGACTGAACTACACATCTTAGTTTTAGTGATGAAATATGTTAGAGTTAAGGAATAGTTATGTAATGAGTAATGAAGTGATTTTTTTTTTTGCAGATGATAATGAATGCCGATGAATAATGATGAAGAATATGCTGTTATGAGTAATGAAGTTTTTCTTTACAGGTGATGACAATAATGAAGTTATGATAATATGGATAATGAAGTGATGGATAATGAAGTTTTTTCTTTACAGACGAGGATAATGTTGAAGTTATGTATTTATGCTATGTAGTTATTTAAGTATTTGTTGCAGTTTGTTTTGACAGCAGGTGTTATATTGCACAGTAGGATGACGGAAAATTTTGGAAAGGACAGCTATGGAACACATTTTTATACACATTTCACTACCTGTTAATTCGAAGTTCACTACTTTTCAGCATAGTGTGCGTTTCTTCTTTCAGGTCAATAATCCATTTTGTATTTTTTCCAGGAGAAGCTTTTCATGATACTTACTAAACCTGTTACTTATTATACCTGTTCTAGTACTTGCATTTCTATTTTTTTACCCATTTGTGTCTATCATTTATAAATGTGATCACATATACTGCCTTGTTACATAACCTTGCTACAGCTGACTCATGACGAATGACGTTACCTATCCTCATTTGCAGCAATAGGTCAAAAGCAAATAGTGTTATGCCTCAGCAGTTAATTATCGATCCCAACGCAATGCATTGCTAACAAAAAAAAAAAAAAGTATTACCAGTCCCACATAATGTCACTAGTTTATGATAATTCTGAATAATACTGATCAACTCTGAATAGTATGTCACTTGAGTAATGACTTCTTAATGAGACAAAAAAAAGTATATATTGTAACCTCCCCACCGCAATTTTAAAAGAAAATGTAAGTGACAATACTTAATACAAATGGGAGCCGAGTGTAACCTCCCCACAAAATTTTTGAAAGAAAGAAATATGACAATATTTAATTATGAATCCTAATGGACATTGCGCTAAGCGTAACCTGCCCACAATGAAATGTATTGACAATGCCAACAAAAATGTGAAATACGCAATCTGACTCAAATATAAATTCCTGATGAAAAATTAAAGTCCATTCAGTGATAAGAAAATTTAATTAAACCGAAATATCGGTCTTTGGCCCTGTGTAAAACAATCAGAATTAAAGTCTTACCTCAGAATAAATGGATGTCACATATCTGCTCTTGTTGTTGCGCACCGCTTGGAGGAACTGCATTGCAAATAATAATATTCTCCTTTTTTTTTGTAATTCTAGTGAAATTTTTCTTCAAAAGAAGTGGAATGAAATGGGAAGTGCAACGAGATCTTTAGTTCAATAAAAAATTAAATTTTGAAAAAATGCTTTTGAAATAAAAATTATTATTGGGGAACTTGTTGGAGAATAGTTACAATAAATAAAATTTTTTATTATCTAATGATTATATTAATTAACAGTATACCTTATTCACCATCTTGACCAGTGTTGCCGACCGCCTACATCACGCAACCGCACTGGGCTGCTACTACTGACCGACTGCTCTGCATGACGACTAAACCGAGCTACAGACTCGCAACGACTACTACTGACCGACTCGCAACGACTCACTCGACCGACTGCTACTCACCGAGAACCGCTCGCAACACTCGCGCGGTCAAGCGCATACTCTCTGGTCACAGATGCTACAATGCCTCGCCATCGCTGCTGCGTTACATACGTGTTTCATAACCCTCCACTGGGGGGGCAAAAATTTGGCAGCGATGGTGAGTCATTTGGACTTGCCAAGCGCGGCAAAATTTTTCTTTAACTAACAAAATTCTACAACTTACAGAATATTTAAATGTTGTGCACACGCACTAAGTACAAAATATATCAGACAAAGACAAAATGTGAATACTAAACATAGTAGCAAATCAGAAAAAAGGTATGTACAAATTTTTTTGACAGATAAAGTGCACAGGCACTGAAAAAATTCTTTAGCATATTCAGAACAAATAGACAGACTGGCAAAAAATATTATTTTGACAAGTGTACATGCACTGAAAAATGTCTTTAGCATTTTCACAACAAATAAACATAATGGCAAAAAAAAAAAAAAAATCATGACCAGTGACATAAGTGTACTCACACTGGAGTTTAGCGAATCGAAAAATGTATAACCTATGAACATAAATGATGTTACCAAAAAAATTTTTTCTTTATGTGACAAGAATCAGGATAGGAAAGGGAAGGATTGCATCATGGTTGTAGCACTTTAGATTGCACACAGCTGCTCTGAAAGTCCATATCTTTCCACAGAAGTACAACACCAAGTGACACAACTGGAAGTTCTTTTCCCATCAGAATTTATCAGTGTAGCCAAGACACTGAACTGTCGTAGTAATGTTCCATGTTTTCATTTTGGCAGTACATTAGGTACACCAAACAGTGGGACCATAATAACGTCTTCATTGCTCACGGTGGTGGACAGCATGTCGTGTCAACACCACACTCTTACAAGGCACACCAACGTAGAATTAGTGCAAAACCAAAGATAGTGCTCCATGATCACTAGGATAAACAGGACAAATGGACATTGCAGTAATTCAGGGTAGTTAGCTCATAAGGTGAAGGACATTAAGTCACATAATATTGTCAATTACAGTAGTAGTGTGCGGCATTCATAGCCCAGTTGTTGAACATTTCTGTACCATGTATGTAGTATTACAGAAAAATGTTCATTAATTGTTTTACATAGAATCAGTAATCTTCTTTTCCTAGTTACAAAGCATTATTAAATAATCGCATTCTTTTCCAGTTACAGAGTATAATTAAGAATCATTAGCCTTTTCCTAATTACAGTTAATTAATCATTTGTCATTAATTAATCATTTGTCTAATTACAGTTAATTAATCATTTGTATAATTCCAGTTAATTAATCATTTGTCGTTAATTAATCATTTGTCTAATTACAGTTAATTAATTAATCATTTGTCATTTCAATATACTAAGAATTATTAGCCTTAATTAATTACAAAGCATTATTAAACAGTACCATAGTTAATTAATTATGTGTCATTCCAATCTATTAAGAATCATTAGTCTTTTCCTAATTACAAAGCATTATGAAACAGTCACATTCATTTCCAACAACAAAGTATCAACATTGGAAACAAGAGCTAATCAATGGCATAATTAATAACAATTCGTGGAGTGACATTAATTATTGGCACTCAGTGGCCAGCAAGTATTGAATAAAATCATCATTTAGTATTATTCAGATTATTACGAAGTCATTATTAAAAATCAGTTAATTACAGTCATAGCATTAATAATCATGGGCATTACAAGTACTCATTACAATAAACAGTGTTCCTCATTCAGTAGTATTCAGATCATTACAAAGGCATTATTAAAATCAGTTAATTACAGTCAAATCATTAGTAATCACAAGCATTATAAGTGGTAACATTACAATAAACAGTGTTCCTCCTTCAGTAGTATTCAGATCATTACAAAGGCATTATTAAAATCAGTTAATTACAGTCAAATCATTAGTAATCACAAGTATTATAAGTAGTATCATTACAACAAAAGTGGCAGTTATTAGCTAGTGACAAAGCATTATTTTGAATATAGTCTCATTAAGAGGTCATTAATCAAGTGACATGCTATTCAGAGTTGATCAGTATTATTCAGAATTATCATAAACTAGTGACATTATGTGGGACTGGTAATACATTTTTTTTTGTTAGCAATGCATTGCGTTGGGATCGATAGTTAATTGCTGAAACATAACACTATTTGCTTTTGACCTATTGCAGCAAATGAGGATAGGTAACGTCATTCGTCATGAGTCAGCTGTAGCAAGATTATGTAACAAGGCAGTACATGTGATCACATTTATAAGCGATAGACACAAATGGGTAAAAAATAAAAATGCAAGTACTAGAACAGGTATAATAACTAACAGGTTTAGTAAGTATCATGAAAAGCTTCTCCTGGAAAAAATACAAAAACGGATTATTGACCTGAAAGAAGAAACGCACACTATGCTGAAAAGTAGTGAACTTCGAATTAACAAGTAGTGAAATGTGTATAAAATGTGTTTCATAGCTGTCCTTTCCAAAACTTTCAGTCATCCTACTATGCAATGTAACACCTGCTGTCAAAGCAAACTGCAACAAATACTTAAATAACTACGTAGCATAAATACATTACTTCAACATTATCCTCATCTGTAAAGAAAAAAAACTTCATTATCCATATCATCATAACTTCACTATTATCATCATCTGTAAAGAAAAACTTCATTATTCATAATACCATTTCCTTCATCATTATTCATCAGTATTCATTATCATCTGCAAAAAATCACTTCATTACTCATTACATAACTATTCCTTATCTCTAGCATATTTCATCACTAAAACTAAGACGTGTAGTTCTCTCTGACAGCCTGCATCAATCACCTTGTATTCTGAAAGAAAAAATTAGTTAAGACTGCTATTCTGTGATGAGTATAGTATATTCTTGTTAATGCTTGTTAATCCTGATCCATTTACTCTTCCTCATAAAGTTATTGCATCTCCTTTCGTTTATTCCGTAGGTGAAATTCCCATTTCTGTTGAATTTATTTCTTACATGCATCATTTCTTTCTGAAATTGATGAGCAGAGATTAATGTCTTGCATTTAAATCATATACCCACTAAATAATGACTGGTTTATGGTGACATAATTAACCCTACAGCATAACATGACAGAAAACGTAATATGTCAAAAACATTGACAGTGTTCAGAGGCAAAATGTACAGATAATATTACAATGCAGTAGCAAAAAAAATGTTAAACAGTCACGATCTTGAGGTGTCATATGGCAACAAAAAATGTCAAAGTCAACTGGTGTGTGTTATATCTTAACTATTTCATAGTGCATACAAACAAAACTGGAGTACAATCATATACACAAAAAAAATGAAAAATGTGCACGGTCTGATGTGTAACGACAAGAAAAGCGACCTGCTAACCTTACCTTGCCGGGCACTTGCCAAGAAAAAATACGATAATCATCAATAAGTAGTCACATAAATATAATTGCTGAAATAGTCGTAAATGTGTAAATTCACCTGGAAAAATATGCACGGTCTGATGTGTAACGACAAGAAGAGCGACCTGCTAACCTTACCTTGCCGGGCACTTGCCAAGAAAAAATACGATAATCATCAGTAATTAGTCACGTGAAATAATTGCATTAGTAAATGGCATCATAGTGTGTTGAATCATACAGTGGTTTCACTCAATAAACGGTTTAATGTTTGATATATGGTGATTGCCTTTCGATTTTCTGGTTCTCAAAGTTTCGACGTGTACAACATTGGGGTGAGGGATGCTGCGAATCCGATATGGACCTGTGTATAGAAGTTCAAATTTACTGCACTTACCTTTTAATTTGCTGGATAAATAGTGTGTACGTACTAGTATCTTCTGTCCAACGTGAAAGACGCGGCGTGTACAAACCTGTTTTTGCTGTCTTCTCCGGCGCTCTGCGGCACGTTTGATGTTGTTCAGCGCAATGTCAATTATTTCGTGGTGTCGTAGGCGACGACGTTCTGGAAATTCTATTAATTCTTTAATTTTGTTCGGTGGTTCAACGTTTTTCAGTATAACAGTCGGAGATAGCCTAGTGGATTCATTTGGAATGGAATTAATTACATCTTGGAATGAGAGTATGTGTGTATCCCAATCAATATGTCTTTTGTGGCAGTATATTCGGCACAGCTTACCAATTTCTTTCATTAATCTTTCACAAGGGTTCGAAGAAGCGTGGTACTTGGATATATAGATCGGAGAAATGTTTCTGGCTCGTAACATGCGTGTCCATACGCTACTACGGAATTGAGATCCATTGTCAGAAATTACTTTCATTACATGCCCTACATGAAATAGAAAATGTTTTACAAATGCTTTCGAAACAGTTTTAGCAGTAGCTTTGCGTAACGGAGTGAAAGTAACAAATTTTGAAGTGAGCTCAACAGCGACAAATATGTAGCAAAAACCTCTGTTAGTTCTGGGAATCGGACCAAAAATATCTACTGCGGCCATGTGTCTTAATTTAACAGGTATAATGGGATATAAAGGAGGAATATGTGAAGTGGTGTCTGATTTAGTTTTCTGGCAAATTTTACAAGACGCTAAAACTCGTCGTATACGTTTTTCCATGTTAGTAAAATAACAGTTGTGTCTCAGTATAAGAAAACATTTTCGTGCTCCGTAATGTGCGTAACTTAAATGAGTGTACCAAATTAGTTTGTTAACCAGTTCGTCAGGAATGCATAATAACCAATTGTTGCTGTCAGGATGAGAGCGGCGAAACAGAATGTCATTGCGTACAGTGTAGTGATTCCTAATCGTAACATTATTCCTATCTTGACAAAGCTGTTTAATTTCTTTCCACACATTGTCTTTGTTTTGTTCTTGTGCTATGTCCTGTAATGATGATGAAATAAAATTTTCAAATGCAACTTGCTGAATGTACATGACACTGAAATTTGTTTTGCAGAAGTTGGTTACTACGTCTTGCTGATTGTTGCCGAGAGAACGCGATAGTGCGTCTGCTACAACATTTTGCGTGCCGGGAATGTGAACTATTGTAAAATTAAATTCCTGTAAATATAGTTTCCATCTGCTTAACCTGTCGTGAGTAAATTTAGCTGAAAGTAAAAATTGTATCGCTCTGTGGTCTGTGTAAACGGTGGTATGTCTGCCATAAAGAAAGTGCCTAAATCTCGTAAAAGCCCATACAACACACAATGTTTCTAATTCTGTAACGGAGTAATTTCGCTCAGCAGGTGACAAAATGCGACTTGCAAATGCGATGTTTTTGATTACTATTGAACCATCTTCTTCAATTTCCTGGAAAATGCGTACGCCTAGAGCGGTGTTAGAACTGTCGGTGGCAATAGAAAAATTTCTGGTAAGATCTGGGTGCGATAAAAGTGGTGCATTCAACAAAGCATGTTTCAAATAACATTCTCGTGGACAAAATTCTGCGTGTCAAAAGTAATGTTTGCGTTACTGTAATATGCAATCTGTGCTGTATCTGGTTAAAATCTGTCGTACGTGTTATTATTTACGGGAGAATGCTGTGGCATTTCGACTATTTGAACTGCTCTGTTATTTCTTATTGACGTGTTACGCTATAGATGACACCTATTGTCTGTTTCATTCATGATTATTCGTTGTTGCTGATGTTGTTGCTGCTCATAAGATCGACTGTTATTAAATGTACGCTGAAAATCGTGCTCGTTATTTTTACGTCTGTCAAGATAGTAATTTCTATACGGCGTATTGCGATGCGAGTTGAAATAGTGTGTTGTCTATCCGTGGTTATTTCTTTGCTGCCATGCGTTACTATTTGTTGGAGCTAGGACTATACGTGCACGCGGCGAAACATTAAAGTTTGGTTGACCTTGTAGACTGCATTGTTGGTTAGGTATGCTAAGCGGTTGACTTTCATGCTGTTGCGGTGAAAAACGTCTATTGTTACAAAAAAATGCGTTTGCTGTTAATTTTACACATACTGATGATTACGATTTAATCTGTAATTAAAATTACGCTGGTTCTGGAGTGCCTACTGAAAATTGTCACATTCGGTAAAAGATCTGTCGTATCCGGTTTTCTTTGTCATTTTTCTTAATTCTAGGTAGAGCAATAGTTAAAGAGCAGTTTTGATAGATATAAAGGATAGTAGAAGAAAAGGCAGCAGTGCAGAAAACTAAAGATGAAACAGTACTACTACAGCTCGGGGCCCTATGCTCGCTACGGCACATATTCATTAAAGCGTAATGAATCCCCTGAGGTCTATTACGCACTGCAAATAAATTTTAGCTTTTGCGTTGCAGGCAATGCCGGTACAAATTCAGAAATAAATTGCTGTCTGCATGCTAATTCCGGTTTCTGCATAATACGTAATGCTGATGAAAATACAATAACAAATTGTCGCCTCTGGTTCAAAGCTAGTTTCTGCATTACAGGTAATAGCGGTAAATGTACAAAGATAAATTGTCGTATACAGTGCAAAGCGTGTACCTGTACGCTGTCATTATTAAGTTCTTTAGATTTTCTTACAAATGCAAATTGCTCGAAATCTACGTTCTCGTCACTCAGTTTGATAACACGTTCAGGTTTGGGTGTGAATCTGTACGCCTGTGTCATTTCGGATTTCAAGTTGCGTAGCTTTTCAGATTTTAATTCGCGTAGTCTCTGTAAATTGTTCACATTATACACACTGCGTAAGTCTGACAAATGCTCGCAACGTGGCGGGTTCTGTGACGTATTGGTGACTGGAATAATTGTTAATTCTGTTACTTTAATACTTCCGTCAATTTGGTTGTTGTGTCGTTCACTTTTATTAACAATTTCCGTATTCAGAGTGTGTGAAACTTCCAGTGGCTCTAAATTAAACTCGTCGCGTATCTGTACTGCGTTTTTAGGGCATTGTTCCGTGACTGCATTAATTTCGTGTTTCTGTGTTTCGTTTGCTGAACATCGTTCAGTGACTGCATTAATGTCATCTTTGTGTAATTCTGTTGTGCTTACACGTGTGCTACTTAATTCTTGTGCAACAGTGCCAACTTTTTCATTACTGTTATTAGCACAAGTCTTAGTATTCACACGTAATTGTTCTTTAATGTTCTGGCATTGCATGGTAACACCTGTAATCTGTTCGCTAGCTTGTTTGTTCTGTTCTTTAAGGTCGTCTTGTTTTTCGTTTGTGAGTTTGAAACTTTTATCAATCATTTCGCTAAGTTGTTTGTGCTGTTTATCAAGCTTCTCATTAAGTTGTTTGAAATTTTCGTCATTTTTGTTCTTAGACTGTAGCATTATTGTCATAAATTGTTCCAAAGTAACATTACCTACTTTATTCTCACTACTGTTTGATGGTGTATCTACAATTGTCGCGTTTTGTGTGACCATTTGGTCATTCTGTAATTTACAAAAACGTTTATCAGTCGGATGTACATTGTCAGACACTGTTCCGGAATTAAATAAATCCGCCCTACTTTGTGTGATCTGTTCATTCTCATTAGACAGATTTGTCTGTACATCACTTGAGTTTTCCGAATCGGGTGTGTTAAGCTGGGCAGCGCTCATTACAATAGAGCGTTCTGCGTCATCAATTGTCAAATTAACAGACGAGACAATTGAGTTCGTTTGTTCATCATTAAGGTGAAAGTCATCATTAGTGGTTGGAATGCACTGATTGTTAGTGAACGCAGGATTGTCATCATTACGTTGCGTATCACAATTACTATCGGTCACGTTGTTTAAGTCGGTAATTTCATTCACAATACTTCGCGATACACTATTCACAGTCTTTCGCGGCATTTTTACAATAGTCAAAATTTTTCACAAAACAAATAAGCACAATGCAAAAGCAACACACAAATACAACAAAGCAGCAAATTGCCGTTGACCTGTAGAAAGAAAGTCACAATATTATTAAAAGCGTTGCGCCAAATCCTAATTGTATCTAAGCAAACAAGAGCAGATATCTGACTGTTGCTCAAAAGACTCTCAACGAAATACGATCCTGGACTGGGTGTCGCCAAGTGTAACCTCCCCACCGCAATTTTAAAAGAAAATGTAAGTGACAATACTTAATACAAATGGGAGCCGAGTGTAACCTCCCCACAAAATTTTTGAAAGAAAGAAATATGACAATATTTAATTATGAATCCTAATGGACATTGCGCTAAGCGTAACCTGCCCACAATGAAATGTATTGACAATGCCAACAAAAATGTGAAATACGCAATCTGACTCAAATATAAATTCCTGATGAAAAATTAAAGTCCATTCAGTGATAAGAAAATTTAATTAAACCGAAATATCGGTCTTTGGCCCTGTGTAAAACAATCAGAATTAAAGTCTTACCTCAGAATAAATGGATGTCACATATCTGCTCTTGTTGTTGCGCACCGCTTGGAGGAACTGCATTGCAAATAATAATATTCTCCTTTTTTTTTTTGTAATTCTAGTGAAATTTTTCTTCAAAAGAAGTGGAATGAAATGGGAAGTGCAACGAGATCTTTAGTTCAATAAAAAATTAAATTTTGAAAAAATGCTTTTGAAATAAAAATTATTATTGGGGAACTTGTTGGAGAATAGTTACAATAAATAAAATTTTTTATTATCTAATGATTATATTAATTAACAGTATACCTTATTCACCATCTTGACCAGTGTTGCCGACCGCCTACATCACGCAACCGCACTGGGCTGCTACTACTGACCGACTGCTCTGCATGACGACTAAACCGAGCTACAGACTCGCAACGACTACTACTGACCGACTCGCAACGACTCACTCGACCGACTGCTACTCACCGAGAACCGCTCGCAACACTCGCGCGGTCAAGCGCATACTCTCTGGTCACAGATGCTACAATGCCTCGCCATCGCTGCTGCGTTACATACGTGTTTCAATATTTAAAATAATGCTTTGTCACTAGCTAATAACTGCCACTGTTTATTGTAATGAGACTACTTATAATGCCCATGATTATTAATGCTATGACTGTAATTAACTGATTTTTAATAATGACTTCATGATGATCTGAATAATACTGAATGATGAACTATGTTTTATTCTATTCAATACTTGCTGGCCACTGAGTGCCAATAATTAATGTCACTCAATGAATTGTTATTAATCATGCCATTAATTAGCTCTTGTTTTCAATGTTGATACTTTGTAACTGGAAAAGAATGCGACTGTTTAATAATGCTTTGTAATTAGGAAAAAGCTAATAATTATTACTATTGGAATGACAAATGATTAATTAATTATGCTATGCTTTGTAATTGGAAATGAAAATACTTTGTAATTAGGAGAAGGCTAATGATTCTTACTATATTGGAATGACAAATGAGTAATTAACTAAGCTATACTTTGTAACTGGAAAAGAATGCGATTATTTAATAATGCTTTGTAACTAGGAAATGAAGGTTACTGATTCTATGTAAAACAATTAATGAACATTTTTCTGTAATACTTCATACTTGGTACAGAAATGTTCAATAACTGGGCTATGAATGCCGCAAACTACTAATGAAGACCGTAATTGTCAATATTATGTGACTTAATGTCCTTTACCTCATGAGCTAACTACTCTGAATTACTGCAATGTCCATTTGTCCTGTTTATCCTAGTGATCATGGAGCACTATCTTTGGTTTTGCACTAATTCTACGTTGGTGTGCCTTGTAAGAGCGTGGTGATGACACGACATGCTGTCCACCACCGTGAGCGATGAAGACGTTATTATGGTCCCACTGTTTGGTGTACCTAATGTACTGCCAAAATGAAAACATGGAATATTACTACGACAATTCAGTGTCTCGGCTACGCTGATAAATTCTGATGGGAAAAGAACTCCAAGTTGTGTCACTTGGTATTGTACTTCTGTGGAAAGATATGGACTTTCAGAACAGCTGTGTGCAATCTAAAGTGCTACAACCATGATGCAATCCTTCCCTTTCCTATCCTAATTCTTGTCACATAAGGAAAATAATTTTTTTGGTAACATCATTTATGTTCGAGGGTTATACATTTTTTTCGATTCGCTGAACTCCAGTGCGAGTACACTTATGGCACTGGTCGACATGATGTTTTGCCATTATGTTTATTTGTTGTGAAAATGCTAAAGACATTTTTTCAGTGCGTGTGCACTTTCGACATGATTTTTTTTGCCATTATGTTTATTTATTGCGAAAATGCTAAAGACATTTTTTTCGATTTGTTCTGAAGTACAGTATATGTACACTCTTGTCTTTTATATTGTATATACATTTTTTATTTTAGTGATATGTTCTGAACTACAGTGCATGTGCACTTATGTTAGGCGTTAATATGTTTTCTACTGAACTTCAGTGCCTGTGCACTTTTCTCATTTTTCAATATGATTTGTACTATACTGTATATTCAATACTTCAATGCGTATGCACTTATGTCATTTGTTACTAGTTGTATATACATTTCATCATTTACTGATATGTTCTCAACTGCAATGCATGTGCACTCATGTCACTTGTCAACATAATATTTTTTGCCAGTCTGTTTATTTGTTCTGAATATGCTAAAGAATTTTTTCAGTGCCTGTGCACTTTGTTATCTGTCAAATAATTTGTATATACATTTTTCTGATTTGTTACTATGTTTTGTACTCATATTTTGTCTTTGTCTGATATATTTTGTACTTTGTGCGTGTGCACCACATTTAATTCATGTATCTAAACATTCTGTAAATTGTACAAGTTGACTAATTAATGAAAAATTTTGCCGCGCTTGGCAAGTCCAAATGACTCACCATCGCTGCCAAATTTTTGCCCCCCCCCAGTGGAGGGTTATGAAACACGTATGTAACGTAGCAGCGATGGCGAGGCATTGCAGCGTCTCTGATCAGAGAGTATGCGCTTGACCGCGCGAGTGTTACGAGTCGAGTACTCTGTCAGTAGTCGTTGCGAGCAGTAGCTCTGTTCAGTGGAGTGCAGTACGCTAGTAGTCGTCATGAAGGGCGGTCGGTCAGTGGTAGCAGCCGAGTGTGGTTGTGTGATGTAGGCGGTCGGCATTCTGGTCAAGCGGCTGAATGAGGTATATTATTAATTAAGGTAATCATCAGATAATGTAAAGTTTATTTATTGTAATTAATTTTCAACAAGTACCCCCAATAATAATTTTGATTTCAAAAGCAATTTTACATAAAATTTTTATTTAATTGAAGTAACTATTTCGTTCCACTTCCCTTAAACAAAAGTTTCAGTTTTCAGTTAAATAATAAAAAAAAAGAGGGAATATTATTATTTGCAATGCAGTTCCTCCGAGCCGTGCGCAAGAATAAGAGCAGAAATTTGACTAGCTGTTACAATGAGGTAAGAATTTAATTCTGATTGTTTTATACAGGGCCAAAGACCGATATTTCGGTTTAATTGAATTTTCATTGTCACTGAAGTTTCATTAGCACTGATTTGACTTTCATTATTTTTGTGGGAGCTTACACCAGAGTCAGATTGCGAATTTCACATTTTTGTTGCCTTTGTCAGTACATTTCATTGCAGGGAGGTTATTCTTGGCTCCTATTCATTTATTATTTCTGTCTTTAAAATTTCAGTGGAAAGGTTACACTTAGCGCAATGGCCATTAGCACTTCTATATAATTTCTGTCTTTTTAAATTTTTGGGGGGAGGTTACAACGTCCTACACTATATATAAAAATAAACTGCACAAAATCGATACACAAAACTACTCTCTTGATCTTAATAACGTGTAACGAGTCTGATGTATGCAGACATCCCTTCTCCCTCTGCCCATCGTTTAGCTTTTTTCTCTTTATATCCTTCCTTGCCTTTACTAGCACTTTTCGTGTAATCATCTCTGGCGTACCCTTGAATGGTCGCAGACGTCTCACACGCACAGCCGTCGTCCTTGTTGGCAACTGCAGCTTGTCATTCACTAGTGACATAGTTTCGACTGCTTGGTATAAGCCGTACTGCCGTGTTGAAAACTTCTTTGTCTTGCTCTTTGGTATAAATGGACTCGGCAACATCACCTATTGGCGAATACGTCCCCACACGCCCCACTGCATCTCTCTGTTTCTACAAAGCCTTTGTATTTGGTCTTTGTGCCTTGTTCCACACCTTCTTTACTTTTATTGCACAACAGTTGACTGCTTCTCCCTTTCCGCCACTCTGCGAGCAATCCATAGACATTTTGACATATCGATCCACATCATCCTTCCATCCTCTTCACTAATTTCTTCTTGCCTCCCTTCCATTCGCGCGCTGCATGCACTGTGCCCTGATAAAATGTGATCATGCATCTCAAGTAACACTTTCAATTTTAACTTAGCCGATACTACCACTCGTGTTCCTAATTTTGCTTCTCTGCATAGTAATCTATCATCCATACCAAATTGCTGCTGTTTCTTTTCCCTTTAGTTACCAAATTATTTACGAAAGTTGTAGATTTTTTATGAACACTTTATTGGCTAAGAAACCGTTCATAAAATCGTAGTTTAAATCTTGAAAGTGAGAGTTTAGCCTACGAGTATAAAAATATTAGCGGGAATTATTGTTCCCACCGAACTCTGGAGTAACTTCACTTCCTAATCTTTAAAAAAATGTATTTCCTTTATTTTTAGTAAAAAAACATGTTAAACATTACATTTATATTTTGATTAATTCATATTATCCTTTGAGTTCACTAAGGTGATGTAATATGGAACTTAGAGAATCATGGTGCTACACACAAAGGTACACGACAGTTGCCACATATTACTTTTGTTCTCTTTCCTTTGTTCTTGGTGCTACATTGGCAGCATCTTCTGTTTGTTGTACCTTTTGTAGGGAAATGAGTTCCAACTTTCTCCAGATGAAGTTCATCTGGTACTCCAGACACACCTCTTTTTGGTGTTTGAAAATGAATGGGCCTTCCTCTTCTCTTACGATTTGAGAAGCCAGAGATAAACCGGCATGCCAAGTGCAATCTTAATGTTAGCTGGTCTGCTTCTGTCTTCTGTAGCTTCCACATAACGTAGGAATTGACAACTACCAAATCTACAAGAGAGAAAAACAGTCTGTGACACCACTTCCGTGAACGATGGCCTACAGCATACCATTCACCCAGCTGGTCAAATCTATCCACTCCTCCCATTATTTTATTATACTCTGCCGCAGCCAATGGGCAGAATACTTTACTTCTGCTTCTATCTTGGTTTCTTCTCAAAACAGTTGTAATGTGTTTGGGATTGTGGTAATTTGATAATATACAAACAGGTTTACTATCCTGCCACCTCACTGCTGCAACACATGACCTGACAGCAAATTCGAATTCTCCCCTGCTAAGCTTAGAATTTTTTTTCAGCATATCAGGCAAATCCTTCCTGTTTGAACGAACAATTCCGATGCCATAAAGTCCACGAGACTGTAACTCTTCCATTACTCGTGCTGTTGTAAAATAATTGTCAAAAGCTACCAGCCTTTGTTAAAGTAAGCACAACTTTTTCACCCAAAATAAATTCGGACGTATCATTTGTATCTCTTTTTCCAGTGTAGATGTCGAAATTTATGATGAACCCAGTACTAGCATCAGCTAAGCACCACACTTTATATCCACGCTTCACTGGTTTCATTGGCATATATTGTTTAAGTGTTGACCGTCCTTCAAAGGCCACCATACATTCGTCAACTGCTAAAACAGAAGATGGTTTGTAGATTTTACAAAGCTTAAGCGATATTGCACTGATGACAGGTCTAATTTTGTGTAACTTGTCATAACCTGGTTTTCCTTTTTTGACACATGTGCTGTTGCCATTGCAATGCAGGTTCTCAACAATTTTTTTTTGTATCGAACCTTTGTCATGACTGATGAGATAGCAGTTACTCTAAGAATAGGATCACTGCTCCAATAATTTCCGAGTTGTGGAAGCTGATGAACACCCATCAAAATAAGCATTCCCAAAAAAGCCTTTAGCTCAGGAAGAGTAATGTCCTTCAGTTGGAAGATAATTTACTTGTTTTCTATCCCGGACTTAACAACACAAAAATATGTTCAAATGTGTGTGAAATCTTAAGGGACTTAACTGCTAAGTTCATCAGTCCCTAAGCTTACACACTACTTAACCTAAATTATGCTAAGGAGAAACACACACACCCATGCCTGAGGGAGGGCTCGAACCTCCGCCGGGACTTTCACAACACACATTTCGTGGCTTGCATATAAGTTTGTCTGATTGCTAGTATGAAGCAACATCTCTTCCGTAAATATAGACTCAAAATATTTTATTTCTTTATCAGAACTAGAGAAATTTGCAATATTTTCTGCGCTTTCTTCTAGTTTCAGTGGACAATTTTAAAATTTGAAAATATTCTCATTCCACACTTTTTCACTAGAAGCAAATGTTGCAGCAGCTGTTTCTGGGGTTGAATCGGATACACTTGCCTGACAATTTCACTAGTGTCTATTGTCAAATTGAAACAGTTGTCTTCATTTGAAACAATATCTTTGTCACTATTTTCGTTCAAAAACTGTGAAGTATTTGGTGATTCAGAATCATCATCAGAGTCAGCATCGTTATCTTAATCTTCTTCATCTTCTGGTAAAGCATACAAAACTCTGGAAACCTCTTCTGGTGTCAGTGCAGGCATTCTAAACAATAAGAAACAAACAATAACTACGATGCCGATTGCGCAGTCATATGCTTTGCACTTCACACAAGTTCAGTGGGAAAAATAGTTCCCACTAACCTACCTTGTAATATTTAGGTAATTCTCAGTCCAATCCAGCAAATATACACTAACACTATGTCGCTCATAAACATAAAAGTGGATAAATACAACACAAGTCACTTCACACACAAAAGGAAAGCACACTATACAAAAAACGCTGTAGCTGTAGAAACAGTGGCTCGTTTTCACGAGGGAATTGCGCTTCTGCATTGATTTACTAACACGGTAGAAATACAACTGCTTCCGCCTACCCGTTGACAATCTACACGTAGTTAGCCCACTCTAACAGAGACGGTAGCACAAGTTAGAAGTGTGAACACGGATTAACACTGAACTTACAGCGAAAACAAATAAGTGGGAACTATAGTTCCCAGTGGCCACTAAAGGGTTATACAGCCCACATTCCTGTTCCGTGTCCTGTGCCGCTCGCCGTTCAACAAGAGTGTGACTCAATGCTTGTATTACAGCTATCTTTCTCCTGAGTCCATATACGTTTCCAAGTTTCCTTTCCGGCCTCTGGATTACTTCGTACTCAAATTCACTGAGTTTCAGTGACCATCTCGTTAATCTACTAGATATATCTTCTAAGACTAGTTACCACCGTGCTGAGTAATTTCTTAATAAGACGATCAATTTTCTTGATTCAAAAGCATCGAACATTTGGCTCAAAAGGCAACCAAGGACATAATCTGACACATCACTACAGTAAAAGTTCTGTCTGAATATCTGAAAACGACAAAACTGGATTTCATGTTAACAACGTCTTTAACTCGTCAAATGCTCCCTGACATTTCTCCGACCACACAAACTTAACCCCTTTCTTCAACAACTGCGTAAGTATTCTTTTAGTATTCACAAATCCTTTCATGAAGCTCTTATAATAATTCACAATACCGAGGAAAGATTGTAACTCCCTAGTAGTTTGTGGTACTGGAAAATACTGCACTGCTTGTACTAACTTCAGACCTGTCATTACATCATCCTTACTTATGATGTGGCCCTAATAGTTACCTTCTTTCAGCGCAGTGACCTTCCTGAGTGTTGAGTGCGAGACGTGCTGCCAATACTCTGTTTAACACACTTTTTAGACTTCGACTATGTTCCTGCATATACCTTCAATGGACGATTATGTCATCAAAATATACTAAGCACGGGCATTGTTTCAATCCTCTCCGTACTTCTGCCACCAACCGTTTCAAAGTCGTCGCTGCAATTTGCAACCCAAACCTCCTATGTTGTCAGCATCCCCAATTTGCTAAAAAAGCTGGTGTTGGTCTTCAGGAGCCGCTTCTAACAGATGGTATCTGCTCTTTAAGTTCACCGTCCAGGAATACTTGCTTTTGCCTAGGTTATTTGTGGTCTCCATGATATTCGGAACTCGGTATCTATCTGCATATTGGCTCTCTATTGAAATAGTTGTAATAGGAAATAAAAACAATAATTTTCCGAAGTATCCATAGAATTCTTAGGTATGATTACAATTCCTGTCCCCTCACGCACTGTTACTTTGTGCTTTTATTCCGTCAGATTATTGTCTACCTGTAAAAGTTCAAATGGTTCAAATGGCTCTGAGCATTATGGGACTTAACATCTACGGTCATCAGTTCCCTAGAACTTAGAACTACTTAAACCTAACTAACCTATGGACATAACACAACACCAAGTCATCACGAGGCAGAGAAAATCCCTGACCCCGCCGGGAATCGAACCCGGAAATCCGGGCGCAGGAAGCGAGGACGCTACCGCACGACCACGAGCTGCGGACCCCTGTAAACGTTTCTGAGACTTGCTGCTACGACCGTTTTATTCTATATGGTCTTCGATATACCGGCGCTTCATTTCGTGTTGGAATGCTGTGTTATATTACTGGCGTGGCTGGCAACGGCTCTCCCGAAAAAAAATTCTGGTATTCTAGCAACAGTTTCTCCACCTGCGCTCCTTCTGCTCCTTTTCAGTGCTTCCACATCTCATGAAATGCAGTCCTAACGTAGTGTGTGGCAGTCTTCCTCACCAGGAACCTCTAGTATAGCTAATAACGTTCACTTCAATAACTTTACATCTTCGGTGAAAAAATTGTCCAAATTGATGGGTACCACTTTTACTCCGATCGTTACCTGCCTGTTCACGCTCAATACTAGGATTCACCAAACAACAAGTTGTGTCTAGCACTTCACTACCCTCCAATAGCACTGTTCACATATCACACCTACTGGTAGCTTCAGTTCAACACTGTCCCATAGTGATTTCCGTTGCCTTTCGACACATAGTCATGCGAACCAAGTCTTAATTCTATTGCTCCAGATTTAAGTGAACGTGTTGTATACTAGACTCTTCTTTTGGCAGATTAATATTGACGTTTCACCTAGCAGGAATTTCTTCTAACTCGGTTCCACTATACATCCTCGAAGGTCATTTATAGCATGATGTTGATGGAGAAAATCAAACCCTAGGGTCATACTGTACCATTCACTTGCATGAGACACCACTACCGAACACTACTTAAACCTGGTTCTCCCAATCGAATAATTCATGGCTACTGACACCAACAGTCGTATAACATTATCCCCCGCTCCAGGTAAATCATACTGCGGTGGTTTCCACTGCCTCCTACCCATTAATTCTCCCGAGGATACTGACACATATGCTCCTGTGTCCAACTATACTTTACAGTCTTTTCCACGTACAGCATCCATCGTAGCACATTCCGCTTATGCTGACTACTGTCTGTGGCCCTACGCCACACATCTAAGTTTAAATGACCCTGTTTATTTCCTGGGCTACCTCTACCGTTGTCCCTATAACCTTGCCGTTGACCGTAACGTCTTCTACTACTATATGCCCCAAACTCTTGTTAATCCACTTGTGCTGTAGGTTCCGTATTTGGTAACGTCGCTTTGTGAATGTAACGATCGACCAAATGTAAATACTTGTTTCTGCTGTCTTGCCCTGTCCACTCATCGATTTCTTCGTATTTCAAAGATAACCTTACCCCTTCATGAAGATCCTTAGGCTCCTCCAAGTGCACTCTCCTACACGTTTCCAGTGTCAAAGCCCTTTAAAAGGCATCGAGCGCCCGTTGCTCAGCCTCTTGCAGCACCACTTTATTGAGACCGTTTAGTGAGATTTAACGTCAATTTTCCTAATTCTATTCCCAAGCTCTTGTATTGCCTATTATGTCTCCTGAATACCGTTCGTAAATGTTGACGAAATCATCGTTGTTCGAACCTCTGTCTCAACTGATCAAAAGCTTCTGCATTTCGCAATTCTTCTATGCGTCTTACGAATAATTTTGCTCCTCATGATGTTATATATTGGAATCATTCTTGTAAAGGGTGAGATACAGAGATTTAGTATAGGCAGCTGCGAGTCGCGCAAAAGAAAAGGTGCATACTGTAACACCATCAGTCCACTGAGAAATTAACCGATGTTGGAGTTTAAAACAGACAAATATCTATAAATATTCAGTTAATACTAATGTTAATGATGGAGTATTAATAATTTAGGGTATATGATCAAAAAAGTGTACAAGGTTTAAATGAGAGTCGTCAAAGGAAAATATTATAGCACAAATAGCAAGGGAAGTAAAGGAGAAAGGTAGAAACAAAGTTAATGTGTAAGTCTTAGCTGTATGTACAATCTTGTGTATGTTCTGCGAGTTATTGGATCTATATACACTGTACTTTATCCATGCTTTCCAGCATAAATAAAATTTGTGAAAATTTTCGGGACGCAATTAACATCACAGTTTTGTGAAAAGAAGATAGTGTGCACTTAGGGCAGATATACAGCTGTATTTCTGTGAATACTTATATCTGTTACATGAGACTATGATTCCAGAGACATTTTCAAGCCTCACACATGTATATATGTAGACTGAAGCGACGGATGAAACTTTTTTGGGGGCAATGCTAAATGGGCTGAGGTGTGAATGAGTATTTGCATTAGGAGGCGAACTAGGGTAGCCAGTGCAGGTGTGCAAAGTTACTGTGTCGTGGTGGTGCAGTGCGTATCTCATCTGCCTAGTTAGCACGAGACCCAGATTCGAATCCTTGCCTTGGTATAAATTTTCATTCGTCGCTTCAGTCTCCGTATTGATGTCTACAACACTATTTATTCGGGATGCACTCAAAAAATAATTTTCAGGAATGCTATTTATTGGGAAATACTGTTGTTGACTAAATACGGTACTGAGTAGCATGTCATGTGTATTTACGTCATCTTCAGGCTAATAATTGTAGCTATTTCAAGTGGTGTGTTTTTAGGTTGGTTACTACCTCCAATACAAGCTGCAAGTTAGTTTTTGATTTCGCCTTGGCAGCAGGGCAGATGTTGAAGTGCAGGAACGTGGACACAAAACTGTCAGTCTATACTGAAAGGAATAGTCCTCTTAATGGTGCAGTTATGACTCTGCAGATAACATCAGGTCTTAAAGTATGTGACATGCGTGTGTGAAAACGTTTCGGTGCGGAGAAAAGCAAGCAAGAAACTGATGCCTGACGTATTGAGGTACCACATATGAAAATATCAGGAGCTGTGCCCATTATACCATGCACATACAAAAGGGAAATAGTTGAATTTAGAAAGCAAACAAACCTTTCTGTTGTTTATTTAGGGACGATTCTAATGATATAAGTGCTCTGTCCATGACAAACGTAGTTTAAAGCAAAATACGCTGAATTTGGAAATCTTTGTACATTAATAACAGCTGAAAAGTACACTTATTAGTTGTAAACAATCAGACACGAAGTTTAATCAGAACCGCACAAAGAAACAAATGAATTTAGTATGCACAGGAAAGTTTTAGAATAAATAATTGATATATTTCTGTTGTTCAGTGCGTTCAATGCATTTTGCGCATTGGCAAATTTATTCTGTATATAATTATCTTAATTCAAAAACAGGGTACATATCTGTGTGCATGGTGATATGGATACCTGCTTGATGACACTCTTTGTCAAGCGTAGCTTAGTGACCGCTTTCTGGGCTTCCCGACTGGTGGCTCATGGGCGGCTGTGCAAGGGGCTTAAGTAGGAACACAGCTCACTCAAGACCGACTGCCTCTAGCTTACAGTATTGGTACCTCGGAGCTGTGGTGGTCTGCACGGTACATGGTTACTTAGCAAGCCGAGCCATCGCGTAATGAGGAGTTGCAACTTCCCTTTGTCTGTGGTGACGGGCTATGTTGTGGAGTTGAGGGGAGGGGGGCCTCCTGCTGCCTTAGGTGGAGGACGTGGCCACTACACTGTCCTATATTTATTTCGGCTTTATATAGGAAGTACAGTGAGCAACATTGTTGTTTGGAGTGTTGATTGGATTTCGCCAAACAACACCTCTGTCTGCAGTAACTTCTGAGTGTCCTTTCTTATTTCGACATTATACTGATTCAGATCGTTCCGCTGGCCCTTTTCTTCCTATTCCTTTCTGTGAATCAGCATCCCGGCAATAAGAACCTTTCAAAGACAAATATTAGTTTTCAAAGGAAGGTATCACTTTCACGAAGCGAATTTGTGTTTTTTTAACTAATGTTTTTCTGTATCTTATCTCCTGTATTTGTCTTCTTTTGATGCTAGCGGCCCATAGGGATTCAGGTATATGACCTCAAGTTTCTATCGTATTTGACTGGTGTGTAAATTCAATTTCCACTCTATTTGTATGTTGTAGAATTTGTCGAGCAGCTATCTGGGAGGTCGCCCGAAAGCCGGCCGAATTATATTTGCCTAACTTGTATTTTAAATTTTCAGCTTCCTTTGGCTACGCATGTTAGCGAAACAGGCAGCTCCTCACCCGTGCGCGAGTTAAGTAACAAAACAATCCTTCACAGATGTACACATTTTGAGTTCACTTTCTACTATGATTACACATATCAGCTGACGTTTGTTTTTGGTTAGCACACAGCCGTGTGCGTACAGTAGTTATAATTATGTTTTTGTCTGTATGAATCTTTTAAATATACCGCATAAGCAAGTGAGTGATGATGATAGGTGCTAATGTCTGCTTCACAGGTATGTATACTTGTTATTTATTTTTTCATTTATTTGTTATTTACTTTCTTTTTTGGGTGCTTTTCACGGAAGTAGTTATTTCTTTTGGCTGCTTCGTACTCGTCATTCATGTGTGTAAAGCGTTAAAATTTTGACACTGATTTTCTCATCTTGCAATACATTTTGTTTATCGCAAGATTCTGCTCCACAGACGTATATATAAAAACAAATTTATCTTTCTCCTCTTTATCCAATTTAGTAAGACAACAATATTTTTATGCTTGCCTTTACAGTTGTGTGATCTTTTTTTCTTCAAATGTTTGGTATTTTCTATTGTTAATGTCTGCTGCACATCTTGTGGGCTTCACCGACATATATATGTATTTCTCAGTACCTAACGATTTGTTTTAAGAATTAGTCTCTATGGCGCACAAATATCAAAGAACCAAAAAATAAAATAGAAAACAAACCCCCTCCGAACAGGTCTTGAAGACCCAACGGCCCCTACCGACTACCATGTCTTCCTTATGCCTTAGGTGTCACTTTCTGTAATAATTAAAGGATTGACCTCTGAGATAATACAATAAATAATTTTACTTGTAATATTATGTATTTTGTTTTAGCCACTAACCATTTCCAGATCCTGGCTCCATACCAGTTCACGTACAGTATATAAAAAACTATGTGAGGCAATGCAATCAAGAGGCAGAAAAAGTGTAAGTTCACGTATTACATGTGTAATTTAAATTAATTGTTGCATCATTTTCTGTACTGTAAGTATGTGTCGTATTTTGTACGTTTACAAAGGATATTAGAAGCGCGCATACAGGACATTGTTACAAACGTGTGGCATTGTGTCAACTGCTGAGAGCGATCTGAACTATTACATTATTCTGAAATATCTGGTACGCCAAGATGGCGTGTAATCTTTTTAACAATTAACATTTTTGATAGATCCATAATGTCGTCATCGTATCTCAAAGTTTAATGAGCAAATAATCCAATTTAAGGTGGCTAATACATATATGATCTGATTTAAACACTGTATGCATCGCTGAAGCATTAGGACGTACCGCGTAACACATTAATAGAATTCATGGAGGTATGTTCCGTCCAAGCAACTAACTGAAAGCAGTTTGTTTATTACTATACGCATTTCGCTTCTTTTATTTGTGAAGCATATTCAGTGGCCTGTAATACATGTTTGTTTTTATACATATAATGAATGTAATATATTATTTGAGGGTTACAATATGTTACTATGTTACGTTTTGTGATGTTTTTCTCTTGGTTTTCAGGTTAGAACTAACTTCTGTAGCACAAATTTTATGGTGTGAAGTTGTCATTCTGTGTTACGAACTGTTCACTGTGAACCAGAGACGCATTCGCTACTCCTCACAATATTTAAAACTTCATTAATTTCAGTTAGTGGTATACGCCTGCCAGGGCTCTGAGCTGTTTATAGTTTTGAAGTTCTTTAAAGTTGCTTTTAATTTGTAATTACTGAGAGAGGCATTTGTTTTCGTTTTGCTGTGGTATGCCATTCAGGCGATAAATTATTATGAGGTATTCTTGTTTTGTCTTGATAGTTAATGTCTACCACTTACGTCCCTAAAAGGAAGAGGTACTTAGGCCGAATTGTTTGGCATTCTTGATAGCTCTGACGTAAGCTTTATGAACGAAATGTTGTTTCAGCGTCACTGTAGGTAGACAGTAGCTGCGAAATCTGTATTTTCGCTCCTTAAGAATTATTTAGGAAATTGTTCGCAATCAGAATTTGCACTTTGGTTACTGAGTGCTTGAGGCTGACACGTAATATTTGTACTTAAACTAATAATCCGGCCAGCACTTCAGGTGCAACTTCCATACTTGTATTCAAAGGACTCAATAAAGTTTGATGGGACGCTTGTTTGGCCTGGCCTGTTCTTGTAGCTATCTAACCAAGCACAACTGCCATCCGGAATGATCGGTCGGTTTCACCGGTGCCTTGATTTCAGGGCAAACAACCAACACACTGAAAGTATCAGCCGATGTGTGTAACAGTGGTAATGGATTCTCATGCTGCAACTAAAGCTTAATGCTTGTGTGTTGGGGACCTTGCCGAGAATTTAAGTTTCCATAACTTTGGGATCTTTGCTAACTGTCTGATCTCTGTTTTCATGGTGATTGTATTAATTTTCCTCTTTAAATGAACCTTGGCCTCTGAAAGCCTTGGGAGGCTGGCAACTGTGGAAAAACAGTTTTGATGTGTCACTTTACTCCGTATATCTGTGTAATCTTATGTACCAAAGGCTACATTCCGTTGTATCTTACAGAAAAAGTAAGCGTAAGTGAGCCTCACTCTCGATTTCAGAGCTGTGATTTTCTGTCGTCAAGAGAAGAAAAAAATTCTAATTATTAGCTTAACATATTAATGTTTTCGTCTTTAGCTTGAAGGAGAGTGCGTGTTTTGCTCAGCATGTTTAGAAGATTTTAAAATGGTCCTTATTAGCAACTTTGGCTGCAATATATAATAGGACCCTTGGAAATTAAGTCTATTATTTAATCAGACATAATTATTTATGCTGTTTGTTTGTTGTTGCAATAACGTTGTAGTTTTATTTTTGGTAAAACGGTGGATGTTGTTAAAAAGAAAACCAGTTCGTCCTTTTGGGTGTTTTTCCCGAGTTCCTTCGGACACGAATTTCCAGTATCACACGACAAGTCTGTATGCAGTTGTTTACATTGTGGTACTCAGTTATCGGTATGTACTCGCATCATTCTCATAAAATAGTTGCCACAATACAAATTCTTTCTACAAAATATAATTTATTGTAAACTTGTAACTAAAAATGTTAGCATGTTCTGTCAAAAGTAATTTTAATTTGAATAGGTTCAATTAGTGAATCTCTTTATTCGTGTAACTGTAGTTAAACCAAATGAAGATTGATTAAATGTTACAAAATAAGTAAACTTCCAAGAGTGAACGTAACTTACAACAGATCACTTTGACAAAGAAAAAATTATTAATTTCAAGCGCAGTGTATCTTGAATATTAGGTTGTGGGAAAATGATTATGTGTGTATTTGCGTGCCTCTATGTCAGAAAACTGGTAAAATGTTTCGTTGTAGAGCGTACACGATCATGGCACATATTACAGAAATAGGTTTGGTACTAAGGGGTACTGGTGTTTTAAGGCGCTTTATCGAAAATAGTCTTCTTCCCACTGGTATAAGAAATGAAGTCTATCTGTATCTACTGGATTAATGCAATGAATGATTTTGCCATTTATGGTTGCCTGCCATCTGGATGAATGCAATGAATGCTTTTTTCGATTCACAGCTGTCTTTTTATGATGAATAGGGTATCAAGAGAAGTTAATAGAATTTATCGATACAGAAAAAGCATTAATAATATATGATTCAGCAAGAAGTTCGAAATTGTCATGAAAAAAGATATACTTCATAGGTGATGGGTGATATACGACGTTAAAAGAACCAAGAGAGAGAAAATAGAAAGGAGGATGAAGAACAAAGTTCTGGGATTAGAAAAAAGGTTGCCCCATAATTTTCAGTTTTTTTATATATATATATATATATATATATATATATATATATATATATATATATATATATATATATATATATCGAAGAAGCAACGACGGAAATGAAAGGAGGGGTCAGAGGTGAAATTAGAATTCACTCAAAGGATACGTGTGATACGATTCGCTGATGACATTGCTATCATCAGTGAAAGGGAGAAAGAACTGCAGAACCTGTTAAACGGAACAGTGTAGTGAGCACACACTATGAATTGGAACAGACCGAAGAAAGGTGAAAGTAACGCGGGGAAGCAAAAGTGATATTATCAGTAAATGTAAAATAAAAGCAGTTGATTACGAAGTAGACCAATTGAAAGATATCTGCAACCTTGTAAGCGAAGTAACTCATGACGGACGAGTCAAGGACGTAAAAATCAGTATAGCGCAGGGAAAGAGGGCATTCCTGTAGTATAAAACATCGGTAAAATTTCTGCGAATGTACATTTGGAGCACAAAAATTTATGAAACTGAATCGAAAGAAGAAGACTGAAGAACTCTGGACGTGGTGCTGTAGAAAGGAGCTGAAAATTTGGTTGACTTATTAGGAATTAGGAATTTCTCAGCAGAATTAGCGAGGGGAGGAACGTATGGAAAACACTAGCAAGAAGAAGGGGCAGTATTGTCCCCCATATGTTGAGATATGAAGAAATAAATTCCCTGACATCTGAAGTAGCAGTAGAGGATAAAAACTATAGGGCAAGGCAGAAGTGGGAAGGTATCCAATTAATAAATCAGCACGTTGTGAGCAATTGCTATACTTAGAGGAAAAGATTGGTACAGGAGAGGAATTCGTGTTAGGTCGCATCAAACCAGGCAGGAGACCAATAAATAAATAAATAAAAAAAGAAACAGTAACAGAAGAATGGAGGGGTGAATCCTCGGATCCAGTCAGTGCCCTGTGATTCTAGAATTACACTAGAGGAATCGTTGAGTTTAGCGCCTCCAAGCGCGCAGCAGTATCAAATGTCACGATTCTGGCTCGACGCAGAGATGTGAAACTGAACCTTTAGCACCAGCTCACAGACCGCTTGCCGCGTCTCGACTTCTCTTTGTGACAATTGTTGCGAAGAAAATATCTAACGTCACCTCCCTTTTTACAGTCCAGCGCCGGTCAAACGACTTCAAAGTAAAGTCTATTAAAATCTTATAGAGGTTTGATATAATTTTTAAGCACACTAAATTTTCTGTCATTGTTTAGGCAGAAGTTGTTCAGAACTGATTGAAAGGTCGCTTTGATAATGAGGTTATTTCTGCTGTTACTTTTCGAGCGAAATTTTTGGCTATCTTAACGAGTAGAAACAAATTTCACTGTGCATGCTGTGATGTCTTGTACCGTTACACGAGGCTTGCTTCTTCTCAGTTCTGAGAGCTTACGAATTAGGGGACGTGACGTCCCTCTCGAGTTCTCCACTGTCAGTGCTTCGCAGGCGTCGTTATCCGTCGTTTGCCTCACCTTAACGCTAGGGTTCGTTACCTGCTGCGGGCGGCGACCACGTGTCTTGTTATCGTGTTGATAAAAGCGTCTACAGTCTGTCGTTTCCTGAAACACACCCTTCGTAACCTTCTGCAGCTGGTGTTTAGAAGTAGTCTTCTTGAGAGATCTTTAATAAGGATAGGTCCAATTTATGTTTACGAACAGCTTCGAAAGTAATTAAATTTTCGCCGTGCGGCGGAATGTACGATGGCATATTAAAACTGTATGTCGGACCGAGCCACGAACTGTGGACCTTAGTTTCTCGAGGACAAGCGCGATATTGACTTAGCCATCCAAGTGCGACGGACTATGCCAGTACCTCGTCTCCTGCCGTCCTAACTTCACCGAAGCTCTCGCAAGACGAGCATCCCTGGAAGAAAGGATATTGTGGAACATGGCTTAGACACAGCCTGAGGGATGTTTCCACAATGAAATCTTCACTTTGCAGGGAAGTGTGCGCTGATATGATGCGAGGCTTGGAAGGCAGGAGACTGATGAAAATGAAGTAGTGAAACGGTAAAGCACTCCCCCGCGAAAGGCAAAGGTCACGGGTTCGAGTCTCGGCCCGACACACAATTTTTATCTACCATGAGAGTTTATTTTATATATCTTACGTCTTTGAGTACATTAGCAAACCTTCGTTTGCTTCACAGTTAGTCATATAGGTCGCTAGATTTTAAATAGACTAATTTAAGGAATCAGCCACTGTTCATAATCGGTTGCGAGCGAAATATTTCATACGTTTTCCTACAGAATGAAACGTTTCCATTTTGAAACAAAAGAAAATATTTTTGTATCATGAAACCCTGCTCTTAGAAAAGGAAATAAACAAAATTGTAGGGAATTATATTTAGCAAATCCACATCAAAGTTTCCCGATAAATGCTAATTCCAGTTTAAGTTCCCTATCAGAGCTCACATGACTTTTTGCAGCTCGCTTTCCAGCGCCTGAAAAATATGCAATTTCTTTTGTATCTTGAGCTCAGATTTAGCACAGCTGGAAAAGGTTCATTCACCTTGGAGAAGTTCAGGTGAGTATTATTGGGGCATTTAACACAGAATGACTAGCAAATATACGAGCATTAACCGTGTAATTTTAACTATCACCTCGGAAACAGGAAGGACCGCATTCTCCCGTATTTTTCAGAAACACGTCTGAAGCCTTGGTAGACCCTGACATCCCTACCCCATAGTAACGTAGCACTTCGCTAGAGTATCAGAAACAAAATGGCGCACACATCTCCACTTTATTAATGGGCTGAGCCATTATGTTTGAGCTATGTATTTCCTCGGAATCAGTGTGTGACAAGAGCTGTAATCCAGCACAGATCTGAGAACAATAGTAGCTGTCAGAGCATAGCACACTCGGTGAGTAATTTTACTATTCCCTATGATGTCAAACCGTGTATTACTGTTCACGTATGGTAGAGATATTAACGAGGAGTTATTGTTGTCGTGTTAACCGGTAATACTTATCTTCGCAATTAACACTGCCACTTAGCATACGCTGTATGGAGTAATACATTCAAGAGTGCTTCTTAGATGTGGAAAAAATGTGAATGTACTTTCAGACACCTCGTGATCTGCTATCTAACCATCATCGACGATATTCTGATAGCCGTTGTGCTGTTTGCAAGGCTGCAAGGCAATGGAGTGGTCAAATGAGTGCGACACTATTTACATAAATCTATGCCATGGCGTAGATTGCAGGTCGTTTAAACTTTAAACATGATTATTATGAGAGGCATCTTACTTTAGTAAGAAGTCGTATATTAACCTAGAGGCTAGTACCGACTGTAACTTCTCAGTCAAGTCATTTCAACGGATAAATGTGGACATTATGGTGCACAATAAGGCAGAGATACTCTTCATAGCAGTGTAACAACTCGGAAGTTTTTACAAGAATACCTACGTTAAATTAAAACGCTACGCACGCTACTTGTGTGCACTAAAAGCTATAGACAGTTTGCACCTATCTCTATCGACGGCTAACATTTATACATGGTGTTCGGAAATTCTCGGTATAAACTTCTAGGCCAAATGGGTACTTCTTGGATGAAGGCGACATTCTTCTAGAGAAAAACTATTGAGAAACCTATAGGATTGACAAAAAAAAAAGTTCAAATGTGTGTGAAATCTTATGGGACTTAACTGCTAGGGTCATCAGTCCCTAAGCTTACACACTACTTAACCTAAATTATCCTAAGGACAAACACACACAGCCATTCCGGCACCAGCCGCAAAGTCCACGACTGCAGCGCCTGAGACCGCTCGGCTAATCACGCGCGGCATAGAATTGGCACTTGGTGTTGACTGCAGAACGATTCTACTATCTCCAACATACACTGAGCGCGAGGAACTCGAAGAGAACATACGAGAAATTAAAGCCCATACGGAGGCATATAGACAGTCTTTTTTCATCACTCTATTTCTGAGTGTAACAGGAAAGGAAAGTCTTAGTAGTGGTATAGGGTACCCTACGACACACGCCTTACCTTGGATTGCGGAGTATCAGCCTGCCGAAGTGGCTGAGCGGTTGTAGGCGGTACAGTCTGGAACCGCGCGACCACTACGGTCACAGGTTCGAATCCTGCCTCGGGCATGGATGTGTGTGATGTCCGTAAGTTACTTAGGTTTAAGTAGTTCTTAGTTCTAGGGGACTGATGACCTCAGCAGTTAAGTCCCATAGTGCTCAGAGCCATTTAAACCATTTGATTGCAGAGTATCTGTGTAGAAGTAGATGCAGATGGAAGTGAGTACGTAACATTCTGAATAGGGACACATGTCTGTGAACGCACCATTTCCATGCCACGGCCGTTTTAAAACATGTTTGTTTGGTAGGTATACAATAATGCTTACATCGAATCAGCTGATATCAATTGACCTCTCTGACCTGCTTCGAGATTCAGTCACGTGGCTATGAGTGTTAGAGTAGCATGGTTGGGTACACATTTGCAGAATATACCGACATGATTCTTCACCACCACAAACCATGAACCTTCCCCAGGTAGAGTGGCTTGCGTATCTCAACAGAAAGTTGAAAACAAGTCGGAAAGATTTGTTTGAAGAGGTCAGACTAACATCAGATTACATAATAGTTGAGGCTTTCGTGGCAACTTGTTGAAGCACAGCCCGTCGACTTTCAAAGCGGAAACGCATTTGAATTGGATACTATGGTGGAACTGTTTCATCTACCTCAGAGACTATTCTATAATTTTAACCTTTACTTACGCCGACATTGCGGGTGCCATTATATCCATATAATTAATCAAATGTCAAGACCTTTCACTTTCCAATTGAACACCACCTACTTTCTCTTCACATCACTTTCTGCTTCCTTACTTTATGATTCCTTACTATTTTCTTCAAGCAACAGACTCCAGTTTCCTTTTCCTTCATTTCCTTCTAATATATTCAGTACTCATCATCCTTGGCTCTCTTCCTCTTCCTTGTGTCGTGCAGTCATCAAGGGTATACGAGTGCGGCTTCGGCTCCGAAAGCCCCTGATGGGCCAGCATTGAAATGTTCAAAATGTTGAAATGTGTGTAAATTCTTATGGGACCAAACAGCTGAGGCCATCGGTCCCGAAACTTACACACTACTTAAACTAAATTATGCTAAGATCAATACACACACCCACGCCCGAGGGAAGACGAACCTCCGGCGGGAGGGGCCGCGCAGCCCTGCCATGGCGCCTCAAACCATGCGGCTACTTCTCGCGGCGCCATTGAAATCTGCAGCAGTTTGCAAACGGGTTTCACTTCTTCACGTTGAACGATTCTCTTTAGTCGTTGATAATCCCGTCTTGGAGAATCCTTTCCCTGCCACAGTGATACCAGAGATTTGATGTTTTACGGGATCCTTGATATTGACGGTACTCTCATGAAATGGTCGTACGGGAAAGTCCCCAGTTCATCGCTACCTCGGAGATGCTGTGGCCCATCGCTCGTGCGCCACGTTAATACCACGTCCACATTCATTTAAATCTTGATAACCTGCCATTGTAGCAGCAGTAGCCGATCTAACAACTGCCCCGTAGTTTGCCAGTTTACATTTCTCTGCAGTTGAATAAGCATGCCTATACCACTTTCTTTGGCGCTTCAGTGTAGTTCCTGAGGAACGGATTCCTACATGTTCATGAGCTCCTTTTTGCGTCCCAGATATTATACCATAGTGCCTGAAATGATCTTTTCAGCTGTATTCTTACATCTAAGTCCTGCATCTGTGCTTGAACTATCTTCAAACACGAGTACTAGCCGTAGTTCTGGCAAAATATATATTATTCTACGTAGGCCGTGAAACCTCCCCTTAGAAAAATTTTGTTCTGATAAACCCCTTACGTTATTTGATTTTCAAACAGCTGAGCAAAACTGAACGTACTCAGACACTTCTCTCATTACTTATTCTGATCATCACTAAACTGACACACAATATTTTTTGCGCTACGCAATCTGACTATCAATAATTCCAACAAAAGAATGGCCCTGACTAACAATAACCTATACCTTTCATGAATTACTTAACTCACAAAAATCTTCGTTACTCGAACTACTGTAATACAGCGATCCCAATACTGCCAGCTAAATAAAAGTTTCTAACTACTGAAGGCACGAACTACTGCTAGGCATAGAAAGATTTCGATAGAGAACAATCAATGTATTTACCTTAATAGTGTTCAAAGTTCATGACATCCAGTCTTACAAATTTACTCTCTCTGATGGACACACGTTCAGATCATCCGCTCTCAAAACTCCGCCATCTCTCTCCCCACATCCACCACTGCTGGCGGCTCACCTCCAACTGCGCAACGCTACGCGCTGTTCACATCCAACTGCCCAACACTACAATAGTGAATATTCCAACAATGCTAACCAGCCACAGACTGCACACAGTACAGCCAGTGATTTTCATACAGAACGCTACGTGGCGTTATCAACATAAAAACCTAAACAGCCTACCTACAGGTGTTGAAGCTAGTGTGTGTTGTTCAATACGTCACTCTCCAAGTTCGCAATCTGCGTGGATTCCCACTCCATTAGCTTGATTCGCCTCCTCTAACCACCTTCTGGTTTCCACTGTTTCAATCAATTTGCTAATGTCGTTTGCATCTGCTGTACGGAATTTGGTCTTTAGCATCTACTCACCCAGTTTTTACTCTTCTTGACTCATGATGCACTACCTGTATCTAATCCCGTAGTAGTGCATATGCCCCCAACAACTTACTGTGTCCCTTCGACACCTCCCTAAGCAGTCTGTTGCTATTTGCTAATCTGGTCCCAAAGTACCTTACCACCAATATTTTCTAATAGTTACACCCCTGAAAAGACCTCTTAAAGCTTCCTTATCTAGTTTCGGTATTCCTGTACATTAAATACTGAACCTAATGTCCATTTGTGACTGAATAGCACTACGTTTCGCGGTCTGGAAAATAGAACTACTACACTCACGCATGATGATCTTGGAGCTCTCCCTTTCTGCCCCCGGTGAGGAAGAAGAGCACTCTCAAAAGCAGCATTATTCTTCTCTCACCTTTCTCCGTATAGCACTCTGAGGACAGCGACCATTGCTACCTCCCATCGATCTCAACCAGGATGTCTTCGAACAGCACGCCTTATCGCACTAAAGACAATTTTCAACTTAACATAGCTATCAACCTTATCCTAAATACACTGTCAAGTAGCATTAATGTGAGCCCACTCAAAAGCATCCCTTCTGCAGCACGGACTGTGCGAGACGAGCAGTAAAAGAGTCGGCGGGGCTCTGAAAGGTACCGACGTAGATGGGGAGCCACGTCGAGGCGAGGCCGTGGCCAGTCATGCTAGGTTCCTCGGTTGAGGATCAATGGTGCGCACTGCCCGATCGAGGTGGCCCCACAGATTCCTGATTTCGTTCAAACCTAGTGAATTTGGTGGCCAGCGGACATTTTTGAACCATGTACTTACACTGCAAGGACGCGTTGCATTGTCTTTCTGGTAATGTCATCGAACGGGGAAGAACAAACCGTTTAGGGGTGGTGGACATGGTCCCCAGCGATAGATCCACAGTTGTGTTATTCCACTTTACGTTCGGGAATGGCGAGATAACCCACCGAATCCCGCGAAAACGTTCCCTAGACCATAATGTTCTCTCCTGCGGCCTAGACCCTTCTGACGATTTTTGCAGGGTGTTTGTTTTGACACGTGTCACGCCGTTCAGGCTAACAGCCATCTCCTAACAGAGCATAAAACGTTGTTGTTTAGAAAAGGCCACGTGCCGCATTCCGTGGACGTGCAGTGGCGGTACCGGCGTCCACACTCCAGCTTTCGTCACCAATGAACAGCAGTCAATATGAGTGCATTAACCAGGCACCTGCTGCAGACGCCCTTTTGCAGCAAATTTCGCTGAACGTTCGTTAAAGAGACACTGTTGGTAGCACCTTCGTTCATTTTGGCGGTCAGTCACTCAAAAGTTGTACGTCTGTTCGCTAATACACACCTCTGCAGTTGTCATTAATCCTGTCTATCTCGTGGTGCACAACCATTAGAGTGTTTAGGAGGGCGCCGTTTTCCCCACGCATGGTATACTGTAACTACGGCGGCACATGAAGAGGTTACAAACTTAGCCATGTAGGAAATGCTTCCACCCTCTACATGAAAGCAAACGATTATGCCCTGTAGGACGTTAGATAAATCTCTCTCATTTCGCATTTCGACAACGACTGCATTGTTTTCCGTCGGTCAGTACTGCACGTTGATATCGAACATTAATGAAACTAGACCGAGTAACTACAATAACCGATACAGTACACCAACACAAAAATATCCAGAATCATAAGAGCACAATTCATATCAAACACTGCCTCAGTCTCAACGTACACCGAGCCTGAGGTATTCGGATCTCATCACTCATTTCTCATCGTGGAATTGCTTGTGGTACAAACTTTAACTGTCGTAGATGCCCGACCTCTTTGGCAACTAAGCGATACATTTACATCTGCATCTACATCATACACCGCAAACCACCTAACGGTGTGTGGCGGAGGGTACTTTCGGTACTACTACACTACTGGGCATCAAAATTGCTACACCAAGAAGAAATGCAGATGATAAACGGGTATTCATTGGACAAATATAGTATACTAGAACTGACAAGTGACTACATTTTCACGCAATTTGGGTGCATAGTTCCTGAGGAATCAGTACCCATAACAACCACCTCTGGCCGTAATAACGGCCTTGATAAGCGTGGGCATTGAGTCAAACAGAGCTTGGATGGCGTGTACAGGTACAGCTGCCCATGCAGCTTCAACACGATACCACCGTTCATCAAGATTGGTGACTGGTGTTGCTCGGCCACTATTGACCAGACGGTTTCATTTGGTGAGATATCTTGAGAATATGCTGGCCAGGAAAACAGTCAAACAATTTCTGTATCTAGAAAGGCCCGTACAGGACCTGCAACATGCGGTCGTGCATTATTCTGCTGAAATGTAAAGTTTCACAGGGGTCGAATCGAGGGTAGAGCCACGGTCGTAACACATCTGAAACGTAACGTGCAATATACAAATTCCCATCAATGCGAACAATAGGTGACCGAGACGTGTAACCAATGGCACCCCACACCATCACGCCGTGTGATACGCCAGTATGGCGATGACGAATACACGTTTCCAATGTGCGCTCACCACGATGTCGCCAAACACGGATGCGACCATCATGATGCTGTAAACAGAACCTGGATTCATCCGAAAAAATGACGTTTCGCCATTCGTGCACCCAGGTTCGTCGTTGAGTACACCATCGCTGGCGCTCCTGTCTGTGATGCAGCGTCAAGGGTTACCGTAGCCGTGGTCTCCGAGCTGATAGTCCATGCTGCTGCAAACGTCGTCGAACTGTTCGTGCAGATGGTTGTTGGCTTGCAAACGTCCCCATCTGTTGACTCAGGGATCGAGACGTGGCTGCACGATCCGTTACAGCCATGCGGATAAGATGCCTGTCATTTCGACTGCTAGTGACACGAGGCCGTTGGGAATCAGCACGGCGTTCCGTATTACCCTCCTGAACCCACAGATTCCATATTCTGCTAACAGTCATTGGATCTCGAACAACGCGAGCAGCAATGTCGCGATACGATAAACCGCAATTGCGATAGGCTATAATCCGACCTTTATCAAAGTCGGAAACGTGATGGTACGCATTTCTCCTTACACGAGGCATCACAACAACGTTTCACCAGGCAACGCCGGTCAACTGCTGTTTGTGTATGATCATCGGTTGGAAACTTTTCTCATGCCAGCACGTTGTAGGTGTCACCACCGGCGACAACCTTGTGTGAATGCTCTGAAATGATAATCATTTGCATAACACAGCTTCTTCTTCCTGTCGGTTAAATTTCGCGTCTGTAGCAAGTCATGTTCGTGGTGTAGCAATTTTAATGGCCAGTGGTGTATATGATCCCTCCCACCGTGTGCGCACACGAATATGCGTATGAAGAATGATTGTCGGTAAGCCTCTGTATTGGCTCTAATTTCTCGAATTTTCTCCTCGTAGTCAATACGTGACATGTATGTGGGGGAAGTAATATGTTGTCCGACTCTCCCTGAAAAGTTCAAAAATGGCTCTGAGCACTATGGGACATAACTTCTGAGGTCATCAGTCCCCTACAACTTAAAACTACTTAAACCTGACTAACCTGTCACCACACACATCCATGTCAAAGGCAGGATTCGAACTTGCGACCGTAGCGGTCTAGTAGTTCCAGACACAGCGCCTAGAACCACTCGCCACTCCGGCCGGCTTCTGAAAAGTGCTGTGCCAAAGTTTCAGTACTGAATCCCTCCGTTATGCACAATGCCTCTCTTGTAACGTCTGTCAGTGGAGTTTGTTTAGCATCTCCGTAACGTTCTCTCGCCAGCTAAACGATACCGTGACGAAACGAGCCTCATCTTCGTTGGATCTTCTCTATCTCCTCTATTAGTCCTATCTGAAAGGGATCTTTGATAGATGAACAATACGAATCGGGCGTACAAGTGCCTTCTAAGCCACTTCTTTCGTGGATGATGAGTTACATTTCCTTAAGATTCTTCCGATGAATCTGAGTCTGGTGTCTGCTTTTCCCACTATCTGCTTCATATCGTCATTCCACTTAAGGTTGCTCTGATAGTTACGCCTAGATATTTTACCTCAGACACTGTCTCCAGCTGTTTGTCACCAACAGTGTAGCTGTACAGTAGTGGATGTCTTTTCCTAAGGATGCACAATATGTTACATTTTTTATCTTCAGGGTCGACTGCCAGAGCCTGCACCTGTCATCAGTTCTCTGCTGGTCGTTCTGAAAATACTATCTTCTAACGTTGCTACTTTGGTATAGACAACTATATCATCTGCGAATAGCCTTAAAGAGCAACCGACGCTTTCTACTAGATCATTTATATATATTGTAAACAGCAATGACCCTATCACACTTCCCTGTGGTAGTCCGTATATTACCTTTGTATCTGTCGATTTTATTCCGTTAAGAGGGAAGTATGGAGTTCTATCTGCAAGAATGTCTTGAATCTAATCGCAGGTCTGCTCCGATACTCCGTAAGCTAAATTTTTTTAATTAAACGGCAATGCCGGACGATGTCAAATGCTTCGTAGATGTGGTTTCGATTACTTTATACTATCGCCGGTGTAAAAAACCGTTTCGCTTCTCCCTTCGGAGTATATGGACACAAAAACATCGTTCATTGGCCTGCTTTACAGTGAGAAAAATTCCCACTCGCTTTACTGCCTGTTCTTCCTCTTCCATGCCTTACTTTTTGCCTGCTGGACCTTCTTCTATTCTATTGTATCTAATTCCCGCCCCCTTTCCAATCATGTCGAATGGCGACGGCATCACATAGAGTGGTGACACCCCTTTGCTAGTTTTCAGTTTGGAGTTACACACACTCACAACGAAGGATAATTTCGTTTTCCAAACCTAATTTTGTATGTTCACATAATAACAATGCATCTGTCAGATGAACGCATTCCATCCTTCCGTTTTACTGAGGATGGAGTTAACTAATTCTTAACTTTTCTTACTCTCAATAAACGATGCACCGCTTTCATCAGATCTGACAAGAAAATCGTCCCTTGGCCTGTACCTATTTTCTCCGGTACTCCAAACTTCAATATCCACCTGTTAACTACTTTGAATTCCTGTTGGTCCGGCATTGGCAGAGAAAAGTGGTCCAACACAGAACAATTACCTCCTGTTTTTGGTTAAATGGTCCTAACCCATTACACGACAGTAATACTAAAAGATTCTGTTGCTTCTGGCAATCTCTGAACTACTACCTGTCTCTGATTAAAATCTGCGTGCTGCTCACATTCTACAGAAATTCTAACGTACTGATCCTCTTTATTCTTCCTTCCTTGCCACCAGTACTTTTTTCTGATTCGTCATCCTGCATTCCTCATGGCCTGATAAGACGAAGCTTCAGCTCTGGTGGCTCAATCACCTATGGTATTAATTTTGTTTCTTTACACAACAATCCGTCATGTACGCTAAACTTCTGTTGCTAGATGTACTGTTTACATTCCCCATCAGTGCTCCGTGCTGTTTGTTATTCAATTACGTCCATACCATGTGCTTGAAATGTTGCTTCTTTCCTGCTTAACCCATGCAGATTGATGTGCTTTTTCGTTGGTTTATAGACTACATCGTACTCAGATTCAATGATCTTTAATGCCCATCTCGTCAGTCTACATGGCCTACAAACCTCGTAAAAACTTCAAAGCAGCATGGGCCATATCTACCTTAAACTTTCTTTCATACAGACTGGTAGTGTGTTACTCTGTACAGCAAGAGAAACATCTCTTTCTCCATTGTAGAATAATTCTTCTTTGCCGCAATCAGCTGTCTTGATGACAAGCAATATAATATTCTTCATCATGGACCTTTTGCATCAGAGCGCACCCAAGACCTTTGTTAAACTCATGACAAGACGATCTAAATTCTTTCGGAGATTCCAGAGAAAGGAAAGACACTGGACTCAACGTTAACATACGTTTTAATTCGAGAAACACTTCGTAATATAACTACGCTCGGGCCAACTTAACGCCCTTCTCTAAAAACTTCATAAGCGTTCTGTTCTTGCAATATCTGCAAACCGATTCAAAAACTTTCGATAAAAAATTGCGAGACTGACAAAAGAATGCAACTCCTTGTTTGTTCCCAGTGCTGGAAAATCTTACACTGCTTTCACTAATCTCCGATCAGTCATTATAGCATCGTTATTAACAGTTTGGTCTAAATAGAGGATTTGTTCTAGTCAAAGTGACACTTCTCAGTACTTAGTGTCAAATGAGCTGCCCATAGTTGCTTGAATAGTTCCATTAGTCATTGCTTATGCTCCTGTATTTCTCTCAAAAAGACGATTAGGTCATTGAGATACACTAGGCACTGATGCGGTTTTTATCCTTTTAGCACCCCATCAAAAAACGTCAGAACGTTGCTGGTTCCGTTTTTTAACCCAAATTGCATCCTTCTACACTGTCATTGTCACCAAGGTGATGAAAATGTAGTTCTCACTCTATCCTGTAGACTACTTCTAACAGATAGTGTCCACTTTTCAAGTCCATCATCGAGAAGTACCAGAATTCTCCAAGATTATCAGTCGTTTCTATGAGGTTAGAAATTGGGTAGGCATCTGGCGCAATTTTACTATTTAAATTGCTGTAGTCGCAATAGACATATCATCGAATCGTCGACAGACATCTTTTTTATAATTACAATTCCCTGCCCCCCCCCCCCTCCTCCCTTCCCAGGTCCCCCGCCCCATTCCGCCGAGATTGTTATTTAATTCCGTTATATCGTCAGCCAATTGTTGATTTGTTGATCAATAGATTCCTCCAAATTAGTTCGTGGGGATTGTGTCATTCTGTTTGGTCTTCAGTACACCAGTACTTCATTTACTGTCAGAATCCCGTGTTGTGTTAGTCGTGTAACAGCCAAGAGCCATTACGGAAAATCATATCTAGAAATTCCGTCCTATCCGCATTCTAACCCTCTTAGAGCCTACACTTCCAGTGTGGAAACCTTCTACTTCCAGAAACTGCATTGTGCTAATAATGTCTCCTTTAACAACTTCGCCAGATTAACCACGTTGATGGTTATTACCTTTCCTCCATCCCTCTCTTGTTTACGTACAGCACGTCTTACCAAACAACATCTGCAGCCCTTACCTTACTAGCCTCCAGTGATTCAACTAAACACCACGTATCTCTTGGTAACTCAGGTTCCACATTCACCCTAAACGAGTTTCGGCTCCCACTCAAGACACAGGTATGTGAATTAAGCATTCATGGCACTGTTCCTCGTTTAACGGGATTGTCGTGTGCACTAGATGCTCCTCGAAACATATCAACTTTGACAACAGCTTCCTCTAGCTGGAATGACTTCCCTTAAGCTCCACTATACATGATCGAAAATCAGTTGCGGCAAGATGTTGCCCCTTTGTCCAGTACAACAGCTATCACTTTCACTATGGCACACTGAGCCTCTGCACTCGTCTTTGTTGCATTTAACTTAACTGTGAACTCCATCCGCTGGCTCTGGGGTTCGCACTTAAGTATGACAGGTACCTCTTACTCTGGACTACCATTAATATTAACCCTATCAAATTACTGGGAGTCCACATCATCTTTAGTACCCCTCAACTGTTGGTAGTACTGTGTCTGCACATTAAGTTCCATAAGTCGATCTGTAATGTCTTGTATGGCTTCATCACGTCTTTTGGAAACTATACTCAACTAATCACAGTCAAACCGTGCAGTCTCCTATATCTTTGTCTTAATCCTCGTCTGTGCTGATCTGAAGTTTCTGTAGTGTGTTGCGCCTCTGTGCACCACAAAGGCGACTTCGCTGCTCGTGTTAAACACAATCTCGCTGTCTTTAATAACCTCCCATGTAATAACCTCCTATGTTAGGTGTAATAAACTCGTGTGTAATAAGCTCCTATGTCAGCCGATGACCCGAAATACTGAATAAATGCAAACAGGGACCCAACATTAGATTTTAATAGAACATTTTACCTTAACATCTCCTAATTTTTCTCCTCTAGTTTATTATACGAAAACTGAAAACGCCCTTAACTGAACTACCTGAGTCACCAATGATTCTATAGCCCTTTCTCTGGTGACATCTTGTGGATTTGATGTCGACATTGCCTCACACTTACTCATTCTCGCAACCGATACTTAATGATTCAAAACCAGCACAAAAACAATAATGCAACAGTAACGTATACAACACTCCACATGCACCTTTACTTGTTTTACCTTACATGAGCTACATGGGCTCTCTACACCAGGACTGGTCACGGCGTGACACACTTCACAAGTGCTGATGTGCGGGTCAAGGCAACACCGACTTAAAGGAAGGCCTCAGCGCTTGTTCGTGACATCACGTCAGCTTGGCACGGCGAACACCAGGTCTGTTGCAGGCATACTCATAATGGTGTTGTCTTCCTCTCTCACACAGGAAAATGTGAAACTACTGGCGGTAGTTGAGCAACACGCATTGTTCTGAGAGATTTCTGCAATCAATTGAGTGTGCAATTCATTACACTACTTAACAAATAGTGTAGTCCTGAACTTAAATTTCCACCTATTTTAAGGATTGACATACAAAAATAACCTCATGGTCCAGCAGCAACAGAATTCGTGCCTCTTTACCTTATTTCTACATCTGAGGAAGTTACGTTTGTACTGGGTTGCTTTTACAAGAAACTGTGAACATATTTGTGCTCTTCTTTAGGTATCTTGGTTGACTATGGGGTGAGGAGCACTGAATGTTAATGAAATATTTTGCGATTGTACACGTCGGGGGAGGGGGTGGGGGACAAAAGAAGAGGCAAAACGGAGATACTTGTTTTATGAAATAAATTATTTTTATCTTATAAAGTTTCTCCTCTCAGTTGCAAGAGGGGAATATTTATCTTTTCCAATGTGCTGTTTAAAAAAGTTTAAGCTCTGCAGTATTTTCGATGTATGAAGCTATTTTGTTTCCTGTTTAGAATTCCTTTCGTTGAAAACGACTGTAATCTAATGACTGGCAACAGTTGTACATTTACACATGTAAATTAGTTCACATTTCCAGTGGCGATGTCGAAAGAAAATAAATAAATAAATAAATAAAAGAAACGAGTTCATTGTAAGGGGGTTGGGGTAAGTTTCGATAACAAAATGGATCAAGTAAATATAGTTGCTTGAATGTAAAATTTCCGAAGCTTGCGATGGGGCAAAGCATCTTATCATTTGTTTCGACAGGATTCAGTAACACAGAATTATGAGCTTCATTTGTAGCTTTACGATAGTAAGAAAATCTTTCATCTAAATAAAAGTGGCGAATCCAAAACAATACCAAACATTTTGCCCAAAAATATGAGATTTATTGTGATAAGCACGCCCAGGCGTTTCTGCCTGCAACAGTCCTGGCGTTCGCCGTGCCTAGCTGACGTGACGTCACGAACAAGCGCTGAGGCCTTCCTTTGAGTCGGTGTTGGTCAAGGTCGCACTGCCTTGGCTTCGTTCGATCCTTCCATGAAGTACTCCGTACATTGTGATATTTTATTTAGCGTTGCGGTACGGCAATTTTTGGTCGGCACGCCTCGTGTTGTCAGAGTCGTTTATCATTCACCGTTTTTCCATGGTAAGAAGGACGTAAAGTACATGGGTCCCGCGGCTGTTTGCGCAAAAAAGATGAAGTTTAGCAATCGATCGTCACAAATGAAAGGGAATGGAAGAAGAGAGGGATGAGAATTCTCAAAATAAGAACGGTTATTACAAATTTGCTATGTAAACTATGCAGGAAAGATTTAAAGATTTAGTTGACGGCCAAAGAGAAATAAAGTTACAAAGATCGACAAATGGGTTCCATTCTTCTGCACATCGAGAAGCATTTCTTTGTGGGCTAAATTTACAAGCATACAGCACGTGAAGAAATTGGTGAGACGAATAGTAGAATTTCTGTACTCACACGCATTATTTCACTGTCACTGGCAAGAATTTTAGATGGAACTGAACTAAGAGTATGAAAACTTCATACATTGTTGAAAAGTACGTTGGTTAAGTTAAGGGCCAACACTGGAACGATTTTTCGATTTAAAACTCGTCGTTGTTCAGCTTATAAAGGAAAGATATACATGAATGAAATCTGAACATCCTGAATAGACAAGCCACCTAGCAGTTTCGTTGGACTTGACTGGACACTATTCACAGTAGCACATTCATACAATGTAAGGTGAGCAACAAGCCCGCATCTCGTGGTCGTGCGGTAGCGTTCTCGCTTCCCACGCCCGGGTTCCCGGGTTCGATTCCCGGTGGGGTCAGGGATTTTCTCTGCCTCGTGATGGCTGGGTGTTGTGTGATGTCCTTAGGTTAGTTAGGTTTAAGTAGTTCTAAGTTCTAGGGGACTGATGACCATGGATGTTAAGTCCCATAGTGCTCAGAGCCATTTGAACCATTTTTTTTTTGAGCAACAACTCCTTTCTGAACTGATGGGGATGCATTTAAAAAGACAGTGCCTTTGTATAATGTACACAGTAGGACAAACACAGTCCAGTTCTCTAAGCACATTGGCGTTAAACAAAATGCGAGGTTTGAAATGTTCATTGTGATCTTGAAAGAATTGAAAGTATAGTTTCCTAAACGTTTTGAAGACCCTACCAAACTTGCATCTATTTTGCGACCTGTTTTCCGGACCGTTTGCCATTTCGGTTTAAAAGCACCACTGTGCATGAGCAGACGTAACAGACAGATCTACAAGGTAATTACCACTTTAGAGACAAATTCTTTCACGCTAAAACAGTCTAGGACGACTACATTTATTTCCTCAGATAGATATTCCACGTCGTCGTAGTGTGGTTGCAAAGTGCTAGAATATTACGATCAATATACGTCCGTGAACGGTCTTTCTTCGAGTATGAAACTAAGTAAGTTACAATTGGCAATACCCATAGTGTCAGAATTCGTGAAATGGTTCACGGGAGTTGACAAAGATCTCTCTACACAGAATATCTTCCGAAACTGTTTAATAATGCACGACGTAATTGCCCAAAACTGGTGTTGGGAGCAACGTAACTGAATATGTGGACCGATGAAATGTCTGAAATGTAAATTGGGTATCACGATTTGGTAATTACTTGGCGCCGTGTAATTAGCTAAAATTCTAGGTCTTCTTCTTCGAATGACTGCAGGTGCTGCTTGTACAATAAGCGAAAAAGAGATGTTGAAAATTTGTAATAAATTCACGCCCACGTCGAAATGTAGCGTCTCTGCCACCAAAGGCTGAAAAATGAAACTATTAGCAATATGGTAGTTACCATGAATATTAGGGCTGGTATGGCAACAAAGTATTCGAACACATTTTCATTGAGGATTAGCTGAATATATTTGGCATTATCCAGAGCTGCAGAGGGACGATGCTCACATGGGGAGATCAGGATGGCAAAATACAAAAGTGAAAAGCCGGGAATCTCCTAGCTGCGCTCGAAAAAACTAAATGACGTGCCGTCGTTTGTTTTTACAGATAATGTAAATGTTAGCACATCAACTCTTTGGTCCAGAATAGTTACACAAAAAATTGCACACAAAAATCGTTTTTAGAAACTTTTATTACAAAGCCTCTGAATGATTAGGAAGCAGTTTCTTGCTTTATTGTGAGTAGCTGTTCAAACCATAGAAAAGTAAAACATTGATGTATACGTTTGTACATGTTCGACAAAAACAGACCAATAAATGAATGACTATTAGAGGACAAGTTCCTGGCTTATGTGCACAGCGCTCTCCTATTGCTCCTAACCCCAGTGTCAACGCAATGTAGCAATGCCGAAGCTCCTGCATTAATGAAACCTCTATACTGTGCCATCCGTCTCGTGAATAAGGTAAGCTACTACGGTGTATATGTACTTAAAATACGTAGATAAATACATACACAATACATAACGTTGGGTTTTCTTTGGTAATGACTAATAGTAACACAAGTTCAGAATATTTATACTATGTACACTAGAAATTATCCCTTTTCATCTGATTTTACTAAGATGGAGAATCTTTGACTTCGCCCAATTCAGACGAAGTTGAACGTTCGTGTTTCTTTTTCTTTACCGCTATAGTTCGCTGCTTATCTACGAAAAAGGTTATAAGTTCACACGAATATTGCTATGTAAATGTTTTGTTTACTTATATGAGTGTCAACGTGTGCATTTGAACGTTCAATAACGTGCACCGCGAGACCATTCAGCTACAATCAGGTTTTACTGCAGGTGCGCCTGCGGCTTAGTTCACACATGACCGTTGGATGCGGCAACCATGCTTACGTGGTGCGAAGTTTTCTTAACATATTTTGGTGTTGGAGATGCGTTTTGAGTTCCTGTGCAGAGGAACCCACCAGCACTACTTCGGAAACACGCCTTCTTTGAGGAAACATGTTCAGGTTTGCCGCGAGGTAAGTTAATACATTTGCTACGGCCACGTCCTTCCGTAAGAGGTTTCTTATTTACTACGGGCTTTCATATTCACGGATTCTCTGTCCAAGTCCTCTTACGTACTAAATATTCAGTGGCGTAGCTGAGTGGTAACGTGCTTGTCTCCCATGCAGCGCTCCCGGATTCGATTCCTGGACAGGTTGGAGACTTTCTCTGCAGTGGACTGAGTGTAATGTTGTCCTTATCATCATCTTATCATCATCGACGCGCAAGTCACCTAGGGTGGAGTCACTGAAAATAAGACTTGCACCCGGCTGCCGAACGTCCCTGTTCAGTGCCTTACGGCCAACGGTGCCATACGGTCGTTTCGTGTCATTTTTTAACTACTAAAATTTCGTGAACCAGTCAAATATTTTTACAAATTTTACTTAACGCTTTAGCAGCATTTTAAAATATACTTTTAGAATCTCTTCATTCACCGAAGTGCCTGCCGGCCGCCGTGGCCGTGCGGTTCTAGGCGTTCCAGTCCGGAGCCGCGCTGCTGCTACGGTCGCTGGTTCGAATCCTGCCTCGGGCATGGGTGTGTGTGATGTCCTTAGGTTAGTTAGGTTTAAGTAGTTCTAAGTTCTAGGGGACTGATGACCACAGCAGTTGAGTCCCATAGTGCTCCGAACCATTTTTTGAACCGAAGTGCCAAAGAAATTGGTGTAGACATACTTATTCAAATACAGACTTATGTAAACCTGCAGGATACGGCGCTGCAGTCGGCAAAGCCTATATAAGGCATAAAGTGTCTGGCGTAGTTGTTAGGTTGGTTACTGCTGCTACAATGGCACGTTATCAAGCTTTAAGTGCGTTTGGACGTGCTGTTATGATCGGCGCTCGAGCGATGAGGCACAGCATCTCTGAGGTAGCGACGAAGTGTGGATTTTCCGGTATGACCATTACAGGAGTGTACCGTGAATATCAGAAATCCGGTAATACATCTAATTCTTGACATCGCTACAGCCGGAAAAAGATCCTGCAAGAGCGGTACCAACGACGATTGAAGCGAATCGTTCAACGTGACAGAAGTGCAAGCCTTCCGCAAACTGCTGCCGATTTCACTGCTGGGCCATCAACAAATGGCAGCGAGCGAACCATACTACGAAACATCATCGATATGGGCCTTCGGAGCCGAATACTTACTCGTGTACCCTTGATAATTGCATGACACAAAACTTTACGCGTCGCCTGGGCCCGTCAACACCGACATAGAACTGTTGATAACTGGAAACACGGTGCGAGGTCGGACGAGTCTCGTTTCGATTTGTATCGAGGGGATGGGCGTGTACGGATGTGAAGACAACCTCATGAATCCATGGATTCTGACTGCTGACTATTCAAGCTGGTGGAGGCTCTATTATGATGTGGAGCGTGTGCAGATGGAGTGAAGTGGGACCAGTGTTACGTCTAGATACGACTCTGACAGATGACACTTACGTAAGCATCCTGTCTTATCCTGTGTCCATTCACGTCCATTGTGTATTCCGACCGACTCGAGAAATTCCAGCAGGAAAATGCGACACACCACATGTACAGAATTGCTCCAGAGTGTCCTCAGCAACACTTTTTCTAAGTTTAAACACTTCCGCTGGCCACAAAACTCCCCAGGCATTAACATTATTGAGCATGTCTTGGATGCCTTGTAACGTGCTGTTCTAAAGAGATCTCCAACTCCTCATACTCCTACGGGTTTCGGGACAGCCGTGCAAGATTCTCAGAGACAGTTCCCTCCAGAACTGCTTCAGACATTAAAGAGTTCATGCCACGTTTGTTGAAGAACTTCTGCGTGCTCACAGGGGCCCTACACGATATTAAGATGGAGTACCAGTTTCTTTTGGTATTCATTGTAGGATTTACTGATATACACATAAAGTGAGGTCAGAGAAAATCAGTACAATACATCTACACTTAAGGTACATAGATTCAAAATAGCTAAGTACAAAATATTAGAGACGATTCAATTGCATACCAAGCAAGCTACGCTAACGCAAAAAGAGATCAGGCGAAGATCTCTAGCCTCAAGATTCGAATCAGCAGTATACTACCATTCATGTAGCTTAGTAGTATTTTGTCTGAGTGTACTACTCATTTTCACTTTTTCATCTGGTTTGTACATTACATGTTTACACGTGATCACATTATGTTCTCATGACACGTAGTATAGAGTGCAGTGTATATGTACAAATGTTTTCATTCTTTGACAGGAGATTATTTCAGGCATTTTACTAAACACTCAGATTTATAGGTTTATGGTCATCTTTTACTCTCGCCACAATTAAAATTTCATAGTATCAAAATATATTGAGTGTACTGGATATTTAGCAATTTGAAAGTTTGTTATACACTTGTATACAGATACGAGTGGAAATTTTTAGCAACGTAATAAACATGGAAAAACAATAGGCAAAAATGAGTTGGTTCTTCTTCAAATTAATACATGTGTACGTTTTAATTTTTTGGTTTATCAGCCTTCTGACTTGTTTGATGTGGCCGGTCACGAATCCCTATCCTGCACCAGCTTCTTCATCTCAGAGTAGCATTTGCAAACTACGTCCTCAATTATTTATTGTATGTATACCAATCTCTGTCTTCCTCAGCATTTCTTACACTCTATAGCTCCCTCTACCACTAGGGAAGTCACATTCTAGCATCCCGTCCCTTCTTCCTGTTAGTGTTTCCCGTACATCCCTTTCCTCTTAAATTCGCCGTAGAACTTAATCAAGTCTTACTTCATCGGTCTACCCAATTATCAACATTTTTCTATTGCACAACATCTCAAATACTTCGATACTCTTCTGTTATGGTTTCCCACAGTCCATGTCGCACCACCATTCATACTCATAAATTTCTTCCCCATATACTGGTACATTCCTCCTGGCCATGAAAGCCATTTTTGCCAGTGCTGGTCTGCTTTTGACGCCCACCTTGCTCCGTCCGTAATGGGTTATTTTGGTGCCAAGGTAGCAGAATTTTTAGCTTCATCTACTTCGCCACCGTCAATGGTGATGTTAAATGTCCCGCTGTTCTCATTTCTGCTACTTCTCACTACTTTTGTCTTTCCTTGATTTACTTTCAATCCATATCCTGTTCTCATTAGACTGTCCACTCCATTTAGCAGATCCTGTAATACTTCTCCACTTTCACTGAGGAAAGCAATGTCATCAGCGAATCTTACCATTGGTGATATCCTTTCACCTAGAATTTTAATTCCACTCTTGAACTTTTCCTTTATTTCCATCATTGCTTCTTCGATATATAGATTGATCAGAAGTGGCGAAAGACTATATCCGTGTCATATAATCCTTTTAATCCGAGTACTGCATTCCTGGTTCGCTACGCCAATTGTTCCCTCTTCGCTCTTGCACATATTCTATATCAGTGTCTTTCCCAGTGTCTTACCCAAATTTTTCTGAGAATTTGGAATATATAGCACCATCCGACATCGTCGAACGCTTTTCTCTGATCGAGAAATCCTACGAACGATTTTTCAATAGCCTTGCCTCCATTACCAACTGCAACGTCAGAGTTCCTAAAACCAAACTGATGGTCATCTATCACATCCTTCATTTTTCCCAGTCTTCTATATATTATTCTTGTCAGAACTAGGACAAATAAGCTGTTAAGTTGATAGTGCTACAATTCTCTCACTTGTCAACTATTGGATCTACGGAATAGTGTAGACGATGTTGTTCGAAAGTTTGATGGTACATCACCAGACTGACGCATTCTACAAAACGAGGTGTACAGACGTTTTGTTGCCAATTCCCCCGCTGATTTTAGAAATTCTGATGGCATGTTATCCATCCCTTCTGCCTTATTTGATCTTAAGTCTTCTAAAGCTCTTTTGAATTCTGCTTCTAATACTGGATCCCCCGTCTCTTCTCTATTGACTCCTGTTTCTTCTTATATCACATCAGACAGGTCTTCCCCTTCATAGAGGTCTTCCATGTGCTCTTCCTGTCCGGTCTCTTCTCTGCATTTTACAGAGGGACTCCCACTGCACTCTTGTTAACGCCATATCTTTTAATTTCACCGACGGCTGTTTCGACTTTCTTATATGCTGAGTCAGTTCTTCCGATAAACATTTCTTTTTCGGTTTCTTCACATTTTTCAGGCAGCTATTTCACCGTAGCGTCCCTGGATTTCCTATTTGTTTCATTTAAAAGTGTTTTGTACTTTCGCGTTTCTGAATTTCCATGAACATATTTGTACTTCCTTCTTTGTACTTATACGAGTCGAGAAGTACAGTTGCCGCTGATGAAACCTCTGTTTCCGTTACGTACATCTGCTGCAAATGTAATGCTCATCCCGAACACAGACTGGATACGTGATGTTTCATGTGTTTTAGTTCATTCGGTGATTGTTACGATTTCACGATTATTATGAATATTGTCGTAATTGGTAGTTCCTTTTCATAACTTTAATTTACTGGTTTTGCTTACATCGAATCTTCTTCGAATCTTTGTGTGTATTCTGATCTCGAATCTTTTTGGCTCTAGGATTTATGAGCAAATTACAGTCTGGGTGTATAATGCGTGTGTTGATTTATGCTCCTTCTTACTGCAGTGCCCACTTGCTGTTTTTCGTTTGAGCTGTGAAGATTTTAGCTGAATTTCGAGTAAAACACAATTTCCTTCTTTATGATTTTGCGTGCTTCTGAGATTCTTGTCATACTGCCGTTTTCTAACTTTCTCTTGACGATTGAGTGTAACTAACACGTATCTTACTTTTCCCTCATAGGATTCCTGCTTGTCTCGGAAATTTTGGATGAATATCTACCAATTCATTGCTTTCTTTGACATTCGACATCAAGACGGCTGTAGTGTATTTTGCCTCATAAATACCAAGATGGCTCACTATCTGCTCATAACAAATGAAGATACTGCACCTATTGTGCTAACTGTGTGTACATGCGCATTTGGTCCCCTTTACTTCACAGATAAGGATTTTCTTCAGGGTTAAAGAATTGTATTAAAATTATTTGTATGCCATTTTCTTGCAGAAACTTTCTCCGTTTTAGCCAGTGAAATAAGGTGTAATGTCCATTAGCAACGTCTTGGGTTTTTCCACTGTGGAATTATAATCATCTGAATTTCTTTTGATAATCATTGCTATAGTAGCTGCCTTAGCAGCATAAAACATTACACTTTGGAAAAAAAGTCATACAAGCAGTCACAAATCTGATACCTCCAGGGGCGGTAGGGTATGAGTCAGCAGTATCAACAGCTACGATTCCAAGTGGTTTACTAGGCTAAATAGAGCACAGTTCAGTCTTCGAGGGTTGTTGATGAATTTAGTTCACTGACATATGACACAAGTGCTTAGTAATTGATATACTTTTCGTCTCATATTGGAAAAGTAGAAAAAGAGGTTACGTTTCCTCATTCATTTTGTGGTACCATTGCCTTCTCAGGTGTCCTTTGTATACCAAATTCGTTTGTCGACGCTTTCAGATGATTTGCGTATACACCAAGAGTTTGTGTTTAGGTGCTTTCTATAGAACATTACGTTAATGTGTAGGGTGTAACATTGTTCCGAAACTCTTCCGTTATCCTGTTTTAGCTTATTCTTACTGTGTGCCAATGTTAATCTGTTGCTTGTTGTTCTTCCATTTTGCTGCACATGTAGGTATAGCCTTGCCTTTCATTAATGAGAAGCGACAGTCTTTTACTTGTTCAGTGTTTCTGCATTTCCGGTTAGAGCTTGTGGCAGTATACACAATGCATCATTTGCATTATTTTGTTTTCCTACTACACGCAATATGTCAAATGACTATTCTTGTAATTCTTGTAAGAACAATGCCTCACACGCTAGACATGGGTGTAATAATCTGCCCGACATAAAGAAACTCAGGTCTTGGTAACTGGTATGAACCAATCTTTTTACCGTAAATGTGATAAGTGATTTCTGTGGAAGCCCACACGATTGCTAATGTCTCCAATGCCGTCGCTAAATCAGAAAGTTCTCATACAGTGGGTTTTCTACTCGCAAAGCTCATAATTTTTTGCTTCATGTTTACCATGTTCTTTACCAGTTTGTAACACACACGAGCCCAAACGCCTGTATGAGGCATTTGTAGCTACACAAATATCTTTGTTCATATCAAGATAAATTGAACTAACTTGTGCTTCTTTGATTGTGTTGAACTAATTCGTTTCTTCCTGTGTCCAAAACGATAAACAGTTCTTCTTAAGTAAACATAGTAAATCTGTGCTATTTAGTACTGTAATTCTTCAGGTACGAATCGCCGAAAGAAAGAAAAGAGATGGAAAAATTCTTTTGCTCCTTCTTGGAGTATGTATATGGAAAATTCTTGATTCCTCTTATATTATCAGGATAGAGTCGTTTTACTTGTAACTTTGGTCGTTCCTTTGTAATTGCAATAGATCACTTGCTTTATCACCTATCAATTCCTGTAAGTCTGATATCTTTTGCTATGGGGTGGCTAACTGTATAGGCGAAACTACTGCTGAAGAAATGTATATGATAGCCCAGGAAGCATTTGCCGCCATTTATGGTTCCCTGTCCAGAATTACTACAATCTTTTCGCCATTGTGCGTCAAGAAACATCTACCTAGGGAGAAATCGATTATCGTTTCTCTCATAAAATCTATGCCTATCAGGCAATCATTAATGAGAACTCTATCACTCAATTTCTCAGCTTCATTGCGATAAAACCTGCATCCTAACACCACGTGACTCAACGCTAACTGCACTCACGTTTCGGCATTTATGGGTAAGGAAATATGGAATGAGGCTTAAACCTCTCATCCTCTTATATGACTCGTATGATGCAGCACATATTCCTGCCCCCATATCTGTAAGAAATGTGGTTGGTGCACCACCCATGACAGCTTCTGCTGTGACCTATATCAATTTTTTTTTCTGGTGGTCATGGTATTTCGTGTCTTCTTTAGTTAACTCGTCACAAAGATCCACGTTTTCGTTGTATCTTAATGAGAATACAATACCTTCATGATTCGTTGTCATCGCCTGGGTGCAAGATGAAACCTAATCTAATTTTACGGCCGTCATTTGATGACTGAGGCTTTTTCACAAGCTCTATTGTGGTAGTTACTGTTGTTATTATAGGAAGTCGGGTTCCCAGTAACGCTATTATTGTTTGGTGGGAGACTACTGCCATTGGCCTCTCCTGTACCAGTTACCTCGTCTCTTCCGATTACCACTGTATTCTGGATGGAAATAGTTTCCGTTCTTTCTTTTTTTTTGGGTGAATTCGGTCCATAGTTCTCAGGAGCAGGATTCTCATTTGGTGGTCTTGTAGCTTCAAATTTTTATTCTCTTAGGATACTTGCTCTACCTCTAGGGAATATTACTAAACTAGACTGCCAATTACATGCCGGCCGCGGTGGTCTACCGGCTCTAGGCGCTCAGTCCGGAACCGCGCGACTGCTACGGTCGCAGGTTCGAATCCCGCCTCGGGCATGGATGTGTGTGATGTCGATAGGTTAGTTAGGTTTAAGTAGTTCTAAGTTCTAGGGGACTGATGACCACAGATGTTAATACCGATAGTGCTAAGAGCCATTTGAACCAGTTGTCGAATATCGAGTTCAGTAGAAGCTTGTACGGCCGTGGATGCAACATTGTCTGATGGTCGAACCATTGCGTTCGTGATAGGCTCATTACTGGCAGCTGTTTGCATAACTGATTGAAACTGCGTATTGGATTCACATACAGCAACATTAATATTCTCAATGTTCCACTTTATTTGCACTTGGTTACTCTCTTTGGCAGAAGTTACTGAGTTAACAGTTCCAATTTTGACCATAATATTGATAAATGGAAATAGAGAAGCTTTGCAGTAAATAATGTTACTTGATGATAGAAAATATTCACACTCCTGCTGAATGACCATAATGCTGACTGCATTTACTTCGTCAATGGAACACGCCATTACGCGCAAGACGTAACAAGGTCATCAATACTGATCAGCAAACTGCGTACGGTTACGTTGTTTGTTGTTATGAAGGTAAGTGATTAAGACATAAAAGTAATGTACTGCTCTGATATTTAAATAAAGGAGCATAAGTCCGCAGTACCCGTGGGGTACCGTCCTTCCTTCATAACCGAAACGTTCTCGGACCTGGGTTAGAGATCCGCCACTGTTACATTTTGATTAATAATCAGCATTGGTGGCTGAAGACTTCCGGCTTAAAAGGTCACACTCATTCTGCCAACGCCTTTCTCGGAGAGAGCGGAGGAGCGGACAGAGATTCAGGGCACTCTCTTGCCCTTGGGCTGGGAAACTGCCCCTAGAGGCGGAAGAATCAGCAATGATCAACGACATGAGGATGCAGAAGGCAATGAGAATCACTGCATCAAAGACACATAATGTGCATTCACAGGACATGTGGCCAGTAATTTAAAAAGTATCATGATAATCTCTCCATTGGCAAAAGATTCCGGAACAGCCCCGCATTGGGACCTCTGGAAGGGGACTGCTTGGTTCAAATGGCTCTGAGCGCTATGCGACTTAACTTTTGAGGTTATCAGTCGCCCAGAACTTAGAACTTACTAAACCTAACTAATCTAAGGACTTGGCACACACATCCATGCTCGAGGCAGGATTCGAAACTGCGACCGTAGCGATCGCTCGGTTCCAGACTGCAGCGCCTAGAACCGCACGGCCACTCCGGCCGTCAAAGGGACTGAATTCAGTAATCAACGAGAGGATAGCGTTCTGCGAGTCGGGGCGTAGAATGTCAGAAACGTGAATGATCTAGGTAAGTTTAGTCGGCTATTGCGTCCGAGCGGAGCTTGGCGCTTTAGTCCGGAACAGCGCTACTGCTATGGTCGCAGGTTCAAATCCTGCCTCGGGTATGTATGTGTGTGATGTCCTTAGGTTAGTTAGGTTTTTGTAGTTCTATGTGTAGGGGACGTATGACCTCAGATGTTAAGTTCCATAGTGCTTAGAGTCATTTGAACCATTTACGAAAGCTATAAAACGTGAAAAGGGAAATGCAAAGGCTCAATCTAGATAAAGTAGGGGTCAGTGACGTGGTCATATGAGTATAGGGTAATATCAACAGCAGAGGAAAATGGCATGACGAGAGTAGGAATCGTTATAAATAGGAATGTAGGGCAGAGAGTCTGTTACTGTGAACAATTCAGTGACAGAGCTATTCTTATCAGAATCGACAGCAAACCAACACCGACAACGATAGTTCTGGTATACATGTCGACATCAGAATGAAGATGAAGAGATAAGGGATGTGAGGATACCGATAGAGTAATACAATGCGCAAAGGGAGATGAAAATCTAATAGCCGTGGGGCACTGGGATGCATTTGTAGAGGAAGGAGTAGAAGAAAGGGTTACAGTGCAATACGGGCTTGTGACAAGGAATCAGATGGCTGAGAGACTAATTGAGTTCCGTAAAAAATTTCTGCTTGTAATAGCGAATACTCTGTTCAAGACTCACAAGAGGAGGAATGCTTGGATAAGGCCGGATGATACGGGAAGATCTCAGCTAGATTACATCGTGGTCAGACAAAGACTCCAAAATCAGATGCTGAATTGTAGGGCGTACCCAGGAGCAGATGTAGACTGAGATCAGAATGCAGTAGTGATGAAGAATAGACTGCAGTTCAAGAGATTAGATACGAAACATCATTACGTAAACAAGTTGGATAGGGAACTGCTAAAGCATGATGACATACGCTTGAAGTATTCTATTTCTGTGGATACAGCAATAACGAATAGTCCAGTAGGCAGTACAGTTGACGAGGAATGGACACTTCTAGAAAGGACAGTTACAGAAGTTGGAAGGAAAAACATAGGGACAATGAGGGTAACTGTAAAGAAAGCACGGGTAACAAAAGAAATGCTTCAGCCGACCGATGAAAGAAGGAAGTAAAAAAAATGTTCTGCGATATTTAGGATTACAGACATGCAAGTCGGTGGGGAATGAAGCAAACAGGAAGTGCTGGGAAGCAAATACTAAAAGTCTGCATGAAAAATGTGAAGAAATCGAAAAAGAAATGATTGTCTGAAGTTCTCACTCAGCATATAGGAAAGTCAAATTAACCATCGGTGAAATTACAAGCAAGTATGGTAACATTAAGAGTGCAACCGGAATCAGAGGGTTAAATGCAGAGGAGAGAGCTGATAGGTGGAAACAGTACATTGAACGCCTCTGTGGAGAGGAAGACATGTGTGATGTGATAGAAGAAAAAGAAGGAGTCGATTTAGAAGGGACAGGAGATCCAGTATTAGATTCAGAATTTGAGAGTCGGAGTACTTATGATCAAATAAGGCAGAAGGGATCGATAAAATTCTATCAAAGTTTCTAAAATCATTTGGGAAAGTGGCAACAAAACGACTACTCACCTTGGTATGTAGAATGTATGAGTCTGGCAATATACCGTCTAACTTTGGGTAATCATCCAAACATTTCCGAAGAGTGTGAGGGCTGATAAATCAGCTGATAAATAAGCTTAACGTTCCATCCATCCAAGTATCTGACAAGAATGAAATAAAGGAGGATGAAAGAGTGCGAGAATTATCTCACAAACAGCTTAGCAGCTCATGCATCCAAGTTGCTGACAGGGATAATATACAGAAGAATGGAAAAGAAAACTGAGGATGTGTTAGATGTAGATCGGTTTGGGTTTAGGAAAGGTAAAGGCACCAGAGAGGCAATGCTGACGTTGCCGTTGATAATGGAATAACGAAAAGTCAAGTGAGGTTTATAGGGTTTGTCGACTTAAAAAAACGTTATACAATGCAAAATGGCGCAAGATCGTCGTATTTCTGAGACAAACAGGGCTAAGCTATGGTAAAAGACGATAATATTCAATATGTACAAGAGTCAAGAGGGAGTAATACAAGTGAACGAATAAGAACGAAATGCTCGGATTAATAAGGGTGTAAGACAGGGATGTACTCTTTCACCCCTAGCGTTCAATCTGTACATCGAAGAAGTAATGATGGAAATAAAAGGAAGTTACAGGAGTGGAAATACAATTGAAGTTGAAATGGTATAAATGACACATTTCGCTGATTACATTGCTCTCCAGAGTCTGCTAAATGGAATGGACAGTCTAATGAGTACAGAATACGGATTGAGAATAAATCGGATAGAGACGAAAGTAATAAGAAGTAGCATAAATGAGAACTGCTAGAAACTTAACATCAGGATTGATGGTTACGAAGTATATGAAATTAAGGTAATCTGCTGTCTAGGCGGCAAAGTAAGTAATGACGGACGAAGTAAGGAGGACATCAAAAGCAGACTAACACTGGCAAAAAGGGCTTTCACTGCCAAGAGAAGTCTACAAGTATTTAACATAGGCCTTAATTTGAGGGAGAAAATTTTGAGAATATATGTTTGTTGCACAGCATTGTGTGGTAGTGAAACATAGACTGTGGGAAAACCGGAACAGAAGAGAATCGAAGCATTTGAAATGTTGTGCTACAGACGAATGTTGAAAATTATGTGGATTGATAAGGTAAGGAATGAGGAGGTTCCGGGCAGAATCGGAAAGGAAAGGAATATGTGGAAAACATTGACAAAGAGAAGTGCAAGTATGATAGTATATCTGTTAAGACATCAGGGACCGACTTGCATGGTACTATAGGGAGCTGTAGAGGGCAAAAACTGTAGAGGAAGACAGAAATTGGAATACTTCCAGGAGATAATAGTGGACGTAGGTTGCAAGTGGCACCCTAAGATGAAGAGGTTGGCACAGGAAAGAAATTCGTCAATCTCTGCATCAACAAGTCAGAAAACTAATGACTCAAAAGAAAAGAATGGTATGCAGCCAAGCATTCACTACTTGGAGTTAAGTTCAATAATGAATTATCCTGAAACTTAAATATTTTAATTGAACTTCGGTGTGATAATTCTTAAATTACATGTTTCTACTCATTATCTTTCCGAAATTCACTCAACTCAGCTTTCTTTTCCAGTCGATATATGTGTGGATACGATAATGGCCTGAATAATCACTCGACCATGAAAGAAAGATAAACCATTATTTTAATGAAAATAATCACAATTTTATACAACAGATGTTATTTAAAAATAGTACAGGCGTCGTGGCCAGTGTGAGATGGCTTCAATTTTTGCTCACTGAATATGTTCTGAAACGTTTAGTAATGAACGATGTAATTATTCTAGATTGGTATTGGGGTCAGTACAACTAAAGATGTGGACTGATGAAATTTTTGAATTGTAAATTGCATGTCTCGATTTGGTATTTTGTCTGTGGTCTGTAATTACTTATAATGCTAAGATATCTTCTTCGAATGACTACACGTTCTGACATTACAATATGCGAAAAAGAGAAACTAAAAATTTCCGAGGAAATCACACCAATGGCTGATAGCTGCCCTGCCAAAATGCTGCGTCTCTCCCACAAAGCGCTGAAAAATGAAACTGTTGTAAACTTGTCCTCTTATATGTTGCCGCTGAAGTTTCTGTTGTTAAATAACAATACCTATTATTTAATTATATACCTTGGACAAATGTTTGTTTTCTGCATAGTACTCTTTTGGTCCTTTCTTCATTGATCATTAGCTGTTGATTGCTATGGTTAGTGACAACACAGTACTCCTCACTATTTACGGCCCAACAAATGAAGGAATATAAATGATTCAGTTTTTAGTATTCCAGTGAAGTGAATTATCGTACAACGGATAACCCGCCCTGATCGTGTCAACAACCAGGCTAATCAGCGTAGAGGGAGGTTAAAGATTTGCAATGTATCCGCTTTGTTTGTTCATAGGTTTATATCGTATTCTAATTTGATCCTATTTACTTTTCTGTTAAATTATTTGAATGGAGTAGTATCACTTGCAAGAAATATAGCGTAATAAGGAATATGAGGATTTAATTCCTAACAAGATCAGTGCTTAGGTAATTCGTTGTACGATAGATCATATTTATTTCCCATAGACAAGCTTCACAGTATCAGTTACTCTTATGCTCAACACACACAAATTAAGATCTCAGTTACTTTCGCTAATAACACCTCGCAGTTTCTGTTACTGTCCATCAAAGAAATAGAATTCCCAGTTGCTTTTCAGATTTAACATCTTGCACATAATTGTTCCCAGTCGGTATTTACTTTGTCTCCTATAAGTGAAATAAGGACGTCACACTATTAAGCAGTGAGGAGATGTATACAACGGAATAAATCTCAACCCACAATATACACGATTCAATGACATGCAGAACAGTCTGTATTTAACTATAATGAAACCTCTACAAAATCTTATCAAAAGAAATCAGCAAAGCACTGATTATCTGATCAAAAAACAACGTAGCTAAAATCAGTCAGAAAGAGTTAACTGGTTTTTGTTAGTACGAATAAGTTAATTTTTACCCAAATGGCCATGTTAATTAGAACATGAAAATTGTCGTAGCTATTCGCTTTCTTCCTCTTGATTTCGTATACTATAGTTAAACTGAATTTAGAATGGCCACAAGTTTCATAGAAAACTACCCCAAATGAAAAACAAATCAAATTCAAATACTTCAAAGGCACGAAAAATAGCAACGAATAATTAACAATAATTTTGTACTAGCGGCCATTATTCAACTATAACTTAGCTATGCGCTCTCTCACTACGATAATTCTAATCGAACTGAATGTACTATGGACATTGCCAGGGGAGGGGTGGGGTGCTACTTAAGCGAATTGGTACAAGCAACACTGTACTCTAACTCACATGGAAACCAAGTTAAGTATGAAATTTAATCACATATCAACAACGGTTATGCTACCAAAACTCCTTTTGCAATGAAGAGAGAGGGTCACCTCATAATAATTCAATTCACCCGTTCAATTATCTAAAACTGCACAATCTTCCTCTGTACAACAGACGCATTTAAGTGGCCACACGTGTCAACACAATGAAACTACAGAAGGTTTTTAACATGGGTGTCAATCAGCGACTGTTTTATAATACAAAATTTTGAAAAACACAGCCCTCAGTCGTGAACACAATTAATTTGTAACCTAGGTTTCGGTATCACAAGGGACACCTTCTTCGGACAAAATTAAAACTAAATGTTACAGCATAACGTACCAAAAAATACGAAAGCTGCAGTCACGAAGATCATGATAATATTAAGTTCACTTGTGAACTAGAAAATGAAAATCGTCAATTAAATTTCCTCGATCTTAAGTTGTCATTAATTGAAAACAGAATGTCCTTCAACATTTTCCGTAAAGAGAATCAAACTGATCGAATCGTTCCACCTTCTTCTTCGCATCCAGCCTCTTACAAAAATGTTTTCTTTTTCTCGGCTATTCACAGAGCACTTTCATTTTTCCTCTCGAAATAAAACTTAAATAATGAGATAAATCTTATTAACACTGTGGCGGTCAATAATGGTTACGAGGCTCGGTTGGTAGATGATATCCTCAGAAAGAAGATTGGCAAGAAGGGTACTACACTTGGTTCTTTTAACAGCATCCCAGAAGAATTGGAGAAAAAATTATTCTCAATTCCATTTTTAGATCCAGTGTCATACCAGATTCAAAGGTTGCTTCGAATTAAATACAAATGTAATATTGCCTTTTCTACAAATAACAACTTGAGAAAAAATGTCATCCATAATTTAAAGTCGACTACTAACCCTCTCCACAATTCTGGTGTCTACAAGATTTCATGTGAGACTTGCGGTGCCTATTATGTTGGTGAAACACGACGTGCTTTTTCAATTCGCTGTAAAGAACATTTTCTGAGGAAAAACGGTTCGTGTGCCCCTAATTCTTCTTTTGCAGATCACCTGTTTATCACAGGGTACTCTCCTAAAGCAGTTGAGAAGTTGTAAATTTAGCATATTGAAAAAAGGGCTAAACTTGATAATTTGGAGGAGCTGGAAAATTTCAAGCATTTACTTTCGAATGAAGGGCTTTTTCTCAACGAGCAGGTGCAGTTGGGCGGAAGAAGTTATTTTAATGGTATAAAGCCGCAGCTTGACGGGAAGTAACACTTAGATGTACCAACTACTTGCAGATTCAGAGATACCCTATCCTTCTACTTTTTACGGCTCATATACATAAATTTAAAAAAAATAAACTTTACTGGTTTTTTGTAACGTATCTATTATAGCAAGCAGTAATGTCATTTAATCGATCATTTCGTATATGTCTTCTTTATGCATTCATTCTGGAATTTTTGTACTACAGCCAGTCATTCTTTAGTTGTATTTTATATCATGCAGTATCCCGCTATTGTAATTACTTCATGCACACCGTTCAGGTGTTTGTTTATTTCCCTCTCTGCAGTTGCGAGAGATGTTTGCAAAATAGCTTCATTTGCCAATTAGCCACCAGATGGCCGTATTGTCTTGAAGTTGCCGTGGCGCACAAGTCACATGATGCTTCAGTTTTGTGTTGACTGTAGCAGAGGCCAGACACATGGCAGCCCTTAGTGGCATGCACCTCTGTTGGCTATCTGACGCTGTCAGGTATGACTGCAGCTTTCGTATTTTTTGTACGTTATGCTGTAACATTTAGTTTTAATTTTGTCCGAAGAAAGTGTCCCTTGTGACACCGAAACCTAGGTTACAAATTAATTGTGTTCGTGACTGAGGGCTGTGTTCTTCAAAATTTTTGAACTACTGAAGTTTATCGTTTCTTATGAACAAAATTACTCTCAATGAAAAGCTGCCGTCCTTAGCAGTGCTCAAATCTCTGATTGGAAGCAAACAATTACAATTACTAGGATCCAAGTAATGGCTACCTTGTCCGTCGTGATACTCGTGGGCACCAAACCAGTACAAAGAAAAACCTCGAAGAAATAGAAAAATGATAAGCGGAATTTATTTCATCTCTCTGTAAATCACAAATGGACGCTGTTGCAATTAATTCTTGTGCACAAATACGTCGAAATCTTGTTGTAGTGGGTGTCTGTCATACATGGGGATGCGAACTGTTAGTTGTTCTATAGTCGCAAAAGAAAAGTTCGAGAAAAGTAGAAATAGACCGCACTAAACAATTCGGACTAGACGTTCTAAAGGATATACCTATAATTTGCGACTGCTAACGGTGCGGGAATCCGTGAGATCTAACAGTTTGTGGCTCTCGTTTCATTTCAGCCCGATGTGCGCCCTGCACTACCACACAGAGAAAAATCAGTAAAATTTACACAAATTGATGAAACGAAGCACTTCCTTTACTTCGTGAAATCAAGAACATTGAGTTAATGATCGACGACCAGGAATGGCACTATGATGATCGCCAGTACGACGTGTTAAACGTCATAACTTCATAAATTCCATCATCTGTTGAGACAAAATTGCTGCAACTGCCACGTCTCCCAACGTTCCACTTTCTGTACTAAATTTGAACTACATTTCGTCGAGGATTTACAACGGCATAACACCACGTTATTTCATTATATTCACGACACCATCGTGGCGACTTGTGCTCTCTGAGGCCTCCTTCTGCCCACTGCCAAAGACGGCGTCCGCAGTGAAGAACTTCATCCCTGTTTGAATCACTGAGAGGGCGAGGCCTACCTCTGGCTGAGCGCCTGGACTCGCTCTAAAGCTATAGACACAATGTGAAACCTCTTCTATCCTCTTTGCAAACCCTTATCCACTAGCTACTCGTTGAAAAACCACCACCAACTACTCTGGTTAGTTCTACAGTTTCAACTGCCCAAAATCAATCCCACTTTCATTCACTTATTGCATGAGAAGAAAAAGACAGGACACAGGACGTGAGACTAGTAATATAAAACAAAGTAAATTTTCAGCTCCAGATCCAGATGGCCGGGGATTGATAATCGTTGCACATAACAGCTCCTTGTGCCATTTCAATCTGCGATTATCTTCATCACTATTCTTTATGGTATTTGCCTTAATGAATTAAATGGAGCGTACTGACAATACTGTTTCACTGTTAACATATATATGTGGCAATGAAGTATTTGAACACATTTTGATTGACAATCAGCTCAATATATGGACATTATTAAGAAATACAGAGAACGAAGGTTACATGGCGACATCTGGATGACAAAAGATGAAAGTAAACAGCTAAGCATCCCTTAGCACGCCAAAAAGTTGAAGACCGCGCCCTGCTTTATTCATACAGAAATCGAAAATGTTATTCACAATATACATAAATGACCTTGTGGATAACATCAGAAGTTCACTGAGGCTTTTTGCGGATGATGCTGTAGTATATCGAGAGGTTGTAACAATGGAACATTGTAGTGAAATGCAGGAGGATCAGCAACGAATTGACGCATGGCGCAAGGAATGGCAACTGAATCTCAATGTAGCCAAGTGTAATGTGCTGCTAATACATAGAAACAAGGATCCGTTATGATTTACCTACAATATAGCAGGTCAGCAACTGGAAGCAGTTAATTCCATAAATTATCTGGGAGTAGGCATTAGGAGTGATTTAAAATGGAACGATCATATAAAGTTGATAGTCGGTAAAGCAGATGCCAGACTGAGATTCATTGGAAGAATCCTAAGGAAATGCAATCCGAAAACAAAGAAGTAGGTTACAGTACACCTGTCGCCCACTGGTTGAATATTGTTCACCAGTGTGGGATCTGTACCAGATAGGATTGATAGAAGAGATAGAGAAGATCCAACAGACAGCAGCACGCTTCGTTACATGATCATTTAGTAATCGTGAAAGCGTTACGGAGATAATAGATCAACTCCAGTGGAAGACTCTGCAGGAGTGACGCTCAGTAGCTCGATACGAGCTTTTGTTGAAGTTTCGAGAACATACCTTCACCGAGGAGTCAATCAGTATATTTCTCCCTCCTACGTATATCTCGTGAAGAGACCATCAGGATAAAATCAGAGATTAGAGCCCACACAGAGGCATGCCGACAATCTTTCTTTCCACGAACAATACGAGACTGGAATAGAAGGAAAAACCGATAGAGGCACTCAAAGTACCTTCCGCCACGCACCATCAGGTGGCTTGCGGAGTATGGATGTAGATGTAGAACACATAGTATATTTGGTCTAGAAAGGTTACTGAAAATTTGTTGCATTTGTGATCTGTTTTGCTGAGAAATGTGAAACATTAACCAGGTCATTTGCAGTGCAAGGGTACTGCCACTTGAATGTGCTGCATTTGCAGTTCCCACTTTTCCCCCTCCATACGCTCTTACAGTGTGGCGTGGTTGGCGGGAAAAATGTGCAGTGAGGTTGAGTGCTACGGCGCTCGTGACAGGGAATGGACTGCCAGCCAAATTTTTGGTCGCACCTGCTCTACACTGTCAAGCGATGTGCTCTGAACGATTACATGTAAAGCAAATACCTGCCACAGACTTGGCACAAGGGACAGCAAGCCCAAGCAAATTGTACCATGTAGAATGCATCGGTTCTAACCGATCATCTCTAAAATTACATCTGTTTTGTGGTAAGTCAGTTGGTTCCTCCGGTTTTACAAAAGTACCCTACCATTGTCACCTCCCTATCTCGACCGCATGTGAACACCAAACGACGATACTGTAGGCTGTAGCTGAGACGTTGTGGTGTTGAGTGCAGCGACTTCGACTTCCCTGGCACCCCTCTCATAACTGTAGTTGCACTTGGTGGGATTTGTGGTGATTGTGACTGGCCGGAGGGCTGAGAGGAAGCACCGCTGATTGTAAAGAACGGTTTATTCAACTTGGGCACATGCTTTGACGTGGCTCTGCAAGGCAAAGCGCTGCGGTGAGAGTATGCTGCGTAGCTGTTCTACACAGCGAAAGGCAGTCCGTTTGATGGCTGCTGGCCTCTGTAGGCTGTGACGTCAGCCGTGCGCTGCTTCTCCGCCGGTGACGACTAGACCTCCGATTTTAGGTAAAAACCTATTTTGTTCCTCATCAAATAAAGGCAATAAAAATTAGACATTCACGAATTAGGCCAATTTATGATATTTTATGATATTTTATAGCACCTAAAAATACCTATTTCAAGGTTATTACCTCATGGTATCTAAATTTTAAAAATCCATTTAAATAAAAATTTATATAAAAATTCCTGGCAGATTAAAACTGTGTGCCGGACCGAGACTCGAACTCTGGACTTTTGCCTTTCGCGGGCAACTGCTCTACGAACTGAGCTACCCAAGCACGACTCACGCTGCGTACTCACAGCTTCATTTCTGCCAGTACGTCTCCTCCCTTCCAAACTTTACAGAAGCTCTCCTGCGAACCTTGCAGAGCTAGCACTCCTGAAAGAAAGGATATTACGGAGACATGGCTTAGCCACAGCCTGGGAGATGTTACGAGAAGCTCCGGCACACAGTTTTAATCTGCCAGGAATTTTCATATAAGTGCACATTCCGCTGCAGAGTGAAAATCTCATTCTGGAAACATTCCCCAAGCACTGGCTAAGCCATGTATCCGCAATATCCTTTCTTTCATTAGTGCTAGTTCTGCAAGGTTCGCAGAAGAGCTTCTGTAAATTTTGGAAGGTATGAGACGAGGTACTGGCAGGAGTGAAGCTGTGGAAGGAGCGTGGGTCGTGCTTGGGTAGCTCAGTTGGCAGAGCACTTTCTCGCGAAAGGTAAAGGTCCCGAGTTCGAGTCTCGGTCCGGCACACAGTTTCAATCAGCCAGTAAATTTCATATCAGCGCACACTCCGGTGCAGAGTGAAAATCTCATTCTGGAAAAATTTATATAATACTCTCTCGTGGTCTCCCAAGCTAAGAAATACGCAAATATTTTATCCAAAATTGTAATTTGATAGTACCCAAAATTCATGTTAGAACTTAATTGTACCTCATTTTTAAATATCCAAAAAATACCTGATTTCATGCTAGAACGTGACTGTATCTAATTTTCAAAAATCCAGTCAAATAAAGTTTGTGTGACTAAAATTACTCTTCTGGTCTTCCCGGAAGCTTAGGAAACAGTAACTGAATGATAACTGGTTTGCTTGCATGCGTGAACGTCAATCGTGAGTCAGACGACGACAGCACATGCCAGGCTGTTCCAGGTCGCCCTGCTGCGCAGAGCGTTGTCGCTCGATGTGAAATATCAAATACGCCGGCAGAGCACGGAGGAGTTTGTGATCTGCCTCCGGAGCATTCCTGCCCTGTAGGAACAGCCTGCTAAAAACACATGCACTGTCTTCATTCAGTCGGTCAGTGTGCTGCTTGGATGTCGTGAAATATTTCACATCGAAAGTGTATTTGTGGAGAGTCAAATATGCTGAAAGTAGCCAGCTCCAAATCATCTCTGATTCGTCAGTGGCTACAAGAATTTCCTGATTTCTCTACAGACGGAATAGTTATTCAATGCAGTGTGTGCAACAAAGACGTAAGTAAAGTGTTAACCTTTCATCTGCTACACCCACACAGGGAACAGTGATGCTACTATTTTACCCGAGTTAATTTGGATCAGACACATGCGAATGCAAAAATACTGTCTCTAAACTCTTATTGTGCGTTAAATTTGCTAAGTAGATCTCGTACGTAAATTCTTCCACAAAGTATTTCTCATTCCTTTTGTTTTTAGATACGTTCTGAAAAGAGGTCGCATTTAAGTCAGCATGTTGCAGTGATTAAACACGAGGCAAATTTAAAAAATTAATCGAAATTGAAACCAACGTTTGTAACTGAACCAAATACAACAACCAAAAACGAATTTCATCTTGACCTGTGTCAAGCCATTGTTACAACACACATACAATTCAATGCAGTTGAAAATAGGCAGTTCAAAAGTTTTGTAAAGAATTACTGTCACCGAACATTCCATCAGAATCCACACTGAGAAAGAACTGTTTAGATACTTTATATGAAAATGCTATAAGCAAGGTGAGGGAAGGTATAGGCGATTCATACATGTGGATCTCTTTCGACAAGACAACTCACAGACAAGGTCAATATCTGGCTAATTTGATTGTTGGAAAGTTAGATCCTAACACTCGCTCTGTACCTCATCTGATCTTCAGCAAGGAGCTAAAAAAAGACTAACCAGGGAACAATCGCTCAGTTTGTTAATAAAGCCCTGAAAGTAATTTTACCCAAGAGTGTAGATGAAAATAAAGTTCATGTAATCCACAATGATGCAGCCGCATACATGACTTCTGCTGTTAAATTGTTTAAAGTATTTTAACCAGCCTTGCACCATATACACGTCTTGCTCATGCCATGAATCGTGTAGCTGAGACGAGACGTCTCGAATTTCCATATGTAAATAAGCTAGTTTCAACAATCGAAGAGGTTTTTTTTGAAGCAACTACAAGAATCCAGTTACCTCGATAAGAATTTTGCAATGTACCATTTCCACCGGAACCCATTCTTACTTACTGGGGAACGTGGCTGGAAGCCGTGGAATATTACAGCGAGCATTTGGAAGACATTAAGAATATTGTTATTCAATTGCGAGAGGAGGCAGTGAGCATTACTTCAGCTAAAGATCTTATAAAGTATCCAACAATTTCCAACGGCACTGCATACATTAAATCTCATTATGCATTTTTGGCCTCTATTTCTAAAGCTCCAGAGTCGTCAGAGAAACCAGTCTCCACGCCACTGCGATTGATAGAAGAGGTGTGACTAAAAATCAACTTGGTCCCAGGTTCTGTTAGTTTGAAAGTTAGCAAGAAACTAAAGACAGTGCTACAAAAAAACTTAGGACTGGCTACCCTCTGCACAGTGGCTGACATGTTATCAGCTAAATCAACAGAACACGAGTGTGCGATCCCATTGCTTGTAATACAGCCATTTAAATATGCTCTGGTGACCTCTGTTGTCGTGGAACGCTCATTCTCGGCATATAACATGCTATTAACGGACGACATGCAGTTTCTCAATGGAAAATCTGGAGAAAGCATTATTTATTTACTGTGACTGTAATTATGGATATGGAGAGAATATAATGTGGATACTTGTCGATCTATTTTTCCTTCTAGACAATAAGGTGTCAGATTTGGGTCACCCATTCTATGATTTTTATAACCTATTTTTGTGAGCGATAGATCCTATCTAAGGTACGTAATTTAAGATTTTTAGAACCTAAAAGTCTGAGGTGTAGTGATGACATCTGGAGTGCTCTCTCCACCCTGCATCCATTCACCGTGACGTTCTGTGTGGGATTCCATACTCTTCCCTGTGGCAAAAGTTGGATGGCGGCTGGCGCTGAGGCCTATGTCGCACGTAGAGTTCATTGCTGATGGCGGCGGTGCGGACGCAAGTTGGCGGTACTGATAGCGTTAATTATCACGAGGAATCTCGTGTGGGCGGCAACAAGCACTGCCCGGTCTCAAACTCATGGCTGTTGCGGGTGATACCCAGTAGTCACCCTGGCTGGCGTGACCTTGACATTGAGGTGGTGCTCCTGGACGCTGGCGAAAGGAAGTCCTCTTGACTAGAAGTTCAGATTTCTATAGCTCACATTCCTAATCACGTCGCCAATAAGAATAGAATTGCCCAGGTGTGAAGATTTGAGCAGCGTACTACGGTTATTACCGCTGCATGGTGCAGAGCGGGTAGCCTCGTTCCAAAAATGGTTCAAATGGCTCAGAGAACTGTAGAACTTAACATCTGAGGTCATCAGTCCCCTGGAACTTAGAATTACTTAAACCTAACGAACCTAAGTACATCACATAGATCGATGCCTGAGGCAGGATTCGAACCTGCGATCGTAGCAGTCGCACGGTTCCAGACTGTCCCTAGAACAGCTCGGCCACACCGGCCGGCGGTAGCCTCGTCTCGCAGTCCTCCTACGTATATGTTATTCTTATCAATTTGTCGCTAGACTGCGGTCACCAGCCTGCAGTTGCTAATGCAGTATATCGTGGCGGGTTTCTCAACACTTGATATTACTTCTGCTGAAAGTTTTATTACTTTTGCTGATAAGAATGGTTAGTGAGATTGTAGGATGTACAAACAGTAAATGAAGAATGTCTAGGCGAGAGGAAAATATTGTTCGTTCAACACTATTACAGCTGTAAGGTGTGAATAAAATTATCATCCGAGCTGTTATATCTTGGGTTACCGGCGGAATACATTTTCCTCTCTCCTCACCAGCTGGTTCAAATGGCTCTGAGCACTATGGTACTCAACTTCTGAGGTTATCAGTCCCGTAGAAGTTAGAACTACTTAAACCTAATTAACGTAAGGACATCACACACATCCATGTCCGAGGCAGGATTCTAACCTGCGACCGTAGTGGTCGCGCGGTTCCAGACTGTAGCGCCTAGAACCGGTCGGCCACACTGGCCGGCTCACCAGCTGGTGTTTCGGTCTTCTTGTAGGAAGTTGGAGACAGCTAGTTGACAGGCGGTAATAAGAGAGAGAAACGTGAGATGAACGTTGAGCGTGCCATTATGGGGCCAGATAGGCGGCTTCGTCCAAGTGGCCGGCTACTTGTACAGGGCTCTGAGCACTATGGGACTCAACGTATGAGGTCATCAGTCCCCAAGAACTTAGAACTATTTAAACCTAACTAACATAAGGACTTCACACACACCCATGCCGGAGGTAGGATTTGAACCTGCGACCGTAGCGGTCGCACGGTTCCAGCCTTGTACAGGGGCTAGCTGTTGTAGGAGTGTTGGGCTCTACCCTGTTGCGCCCGACTTACTATCTGGATTAGGCAGTACTCATGTTGGTGTCCTGATCACTTTGATTTCCACTGGTAACCGCCCGCTCTACCTTATTTAATTTAGTTGCTATATGTTCTAGGGTATCACATGCATTAGTGACCACTGAGGTCAGATACCGAGCTCTACCCTGTTGCGCCCGACTTACTATCTGGATTAGGCAGTACTCATGTTGGTGTCCTGATCACTTTGATTTCCACTGGTAACCGCCCGCTCTACCTTATTTAATTTAGTTGCTATATGTTCTAGGGTATCACATGCATTAGTGACCACTGAGGTCAGATACCGAGCGTCACCTTTAAAGTTATAAGTTTTCGCTTGCCCGATTTGTGCATAATTGTAACATCATGCATATTCGTGATAAGCAGAGGCGTGGTCTGATGAACGTTGGCCTGTTTTCTGTACTCGTGTTGGTAGGTCTTGCTAAGATCCAACACTTGTCTTAAAAGAAGGAATTTATTGCATACCCTTGTATATTTTTCTTGGGTGTTAATAACAGCTTCAGCTGTATTTTGTTCCTCCATTACCGTATCACTACCGGTTTCGTGACGTTAAAGCCACATCTTCGAGTGACATAAGATGAAAACATTAGAGCGGGAAAGCTCGGAATCTTTTTCTCCGCTCTAATGTTTTAATCATATGTCACCTGATGAAGTGGCTTTAACGCCACGAAACCAGCACTAATTCAGTAACGAAGGACCAAAATACAGCTGAAGAGGTTGTGAATACCTAAGATGAATACTGTGTGTTGTATATTTTATTATTACTTTGATCTAGTGCTTTGATATTAGCCCTCAAACATTTCTTGCTACTTCTTGAGTTTATTTAAGTAATTTTTTTTTTTTTTGGGGGGGGGGGGGCTCTTGTTAAAATTGCCTGCTTATTCAAGTTAGTTGCTAAGTTTTGTCATTTCTGTTAAACGATTAACTGGTTAATCACCTTTGTTTCTATTATGCAGTCACTGTAATACTCAGATATTGCTCGGTGTCTGGGTCGGGGTTTGCATTTTGTTTTCTTGTGTCGGCCTTGAGAATTTACTTAGTTTTGACGCTCAGTCTTGCATGAATTATGCATCTGTTTGTTTGCCCTCGGCTTCTCAAGTTGTTCGTAGCCTCGGAGCCGCTTGTCCTGGCGTGTTATCCACTACCCACCTATTCATCGGGCGTGGCTTGTCCACGTTGGCTGTGCACCTTTGTGCGGTGTTGTGTTGCCCCTCCTGTCTGGCGATAGCCACTGAGGCGGCACGATCTCCTCGCTTGCTGTGGCACCTGTTTATAAGTTAACTTCTTTATCTTTATGGCATTCGGACTTAAGTGTAAATCAAAGTGTCCGCTACCCTAAGCCACGCGAGACAAGCGTTGCCTCCCCTTGTCTAGTTATCGCTGCCATAAAATTTGTTTCGATTTGAGCTCTTTCAATCCTTTAATTATGGATTGGTGAACTTGTAAATTTTAAAATCATTGTTACCTTTGTGTTCTCAAATTGCTAGTGCCCCAATGACGCATCAAATCTTTTATCGTAGTCCGGCACCTGTAAATTTTAAGATGTTGTTGTATGTCCTGTTTGAAAAGCTGCTTGCGGCAAAGAGACACTCGAGACTGGTGAAATACTGAAAACGTCCTTCTTAAAAATTTTGTTACCGTTCCTGTTTGAAAAGTTGCTAATGCCTAAGGGGCTTCAGACTGTCAGATGTTGAACTTGTAAAATTTTGAATATTGTCACCTTCCTGTTTGAAGAGTATTGATTCGGAGCTGCTCCAATTTTGTGAGATGCTGACCTCTAAATTTTGATAAAAGAAGGGATTATCCTTCGGTTTCTAAATTTCTAGGGCTTAAAGCGCCCTCAAGTTATTTTAATCACAATCCTGAACTTATAAAATTATTCTAAACAAGGGCCACCTTCCTTGTTTGAAGTTTAATCTCCTCAAATTTTTATAATAATGATGTGTCTGAAATTGCTGAAAAGTCACATTTTCCTCGTTGAAATCTTACGGGTGCCTAAAGGGCTCTCAGGTTGTGTTTTTACGTATGCTGAACTTCTTATTTTCATGAGGCATGAATTGTCCTGGGAAAAAATATTGCAGCTGCTTAAAGGGGTATTTCAACCGCCTTCTGTAACTTGCGTTGACTTGCCTTAAACTTTCTGTTTTTCAGGACTGCTTCATTGTAAGTTTGGTTTTCCTGGTTTTTCTTCCTGAAATCTGTCTTAAATAGCAACTATTGAATTGCAAGTTATTTATGTTTTAAGTATATCTTGTTAAATAAAGGATTACCAACTACTGTGAAGCAACAAATATCTTTCCGTAAACTCGCCTTGCACCTTCCTCTCCCCCGGTAATCTGTTGTCGTACCCTCGGGAATCCGCTGAGATGTCAATTGGGAGATATTTAAGGCAGATCTAATGTCAACTCTTGACAGGTAACCGTGGATTGCCCCATTCTTACTTGTGGTGTTTATCAAGGAATACATGAGGCAATATAAAATCTACGAAACTTTGTAGAAGATACGTTAAAGAAAGGTAAATACATTTTTGTAGCATTTGTGGTTTTAGAGATTTTCGACAGTGTTGACTGGAATAGCCTTTGGAAATTTTTTAAGTAACAGTGATCAAATGCAGGGAATTAAAGGTTATCTATTACTTGTACAGAAATGAGACTGCAGTTATTAGAGTCGAAGAACGGGAAGGTAAGAGGTAGTTAAGATGGGTGTGAAACAGGATTATAGGCTATACCCATTTTGATCTGTAAATTAAGCAGGCAGTAAAGCAAACCAAGTAGCAACGTCGTGGAAAGAGGATTATAGTACACTGAGACGAAGTAGGAAGATACTGTAATCAGTGACATCCAACATCTTTTACGAACACTCGAGCGGAGTGGATAGTGTTTTGATAGGAAGTTATTACATAAAAATTAACAAAAGCAAAACAACGGTAACAACGGTAGTGGCATATATTTAAATGAGACCAGATGAGGCTGAAGATATTAGATTAGGAAATGAGACATTAAAAGTAGTACATGAGTTTTGGGATTTCGGCAGCAAAGTTACGGCCGAAGTAGGGAGGATATCAAAATCTGATTGACTACAGCAAGGAAAGCATTTTTATATAAGAGTAATTTATTAACACCGAAGAAAATTGAGTATTAGAAAGCCTTTCATCAAAATCTTCTCACCATGACTTTGTGAGGAATCTATGACTGTGCCTCATTCTGCTTCCCGTATTTCACATCCCCCGATCATGCCAGTATCTTTCATCTAGTCTTTGGCCTAGTCGCATCCAGCTCTTCTTAGGTCGTCCTAGCTTTCTTCTTTCCATTAGGGTCTACTGCCACATTTCCTTTGGCAGTTGGCTATTGTTCATCCTCTCCATACGTCCATACCATTTTAGACAATTCATCATTGTTGTGTCTGTTATTGATATATCGACACCCGTAAGATGATATTTGGTACGGTACACGATTCAGCTGGGAGCTACCACAACTTAGTCTCCAGAATTCCATCTCTTGTGAAAGTAACTTGTTTCTCTAACGCTTTCTTACTAACTACGTTTCTGCTCCACATGAAGCGACGTTTACAACAACTGAACGATATATTATTTGCTTGGTACATTTTTTTATTTTGCTATTCCAAAGTACTGCATTATTTCATTATTATTTATGTCATCTTCACTTTTTACGTTTGATGACATCGCAATCCCCAGATACTTATAAGACTTACACTGCCTGATGTTACTGTGTTCAACCATCACATCCTCTAGGGTTTCGGAGCCAGTCTTCCGATATTCGTTTTTTGTCATGCTTATTGTGAGCCCCATTGTTCATATTCATCCTTTAACTTCCGAAGCATATACGTAGCTTCATCCTGGTCTCCTGTTACGATGAACTGTCCATCAGTGAAGATGGACGTGTACAAGATTTCATCCACTACGGGGTCTCCCATGCCTTCATGTCTGGTCCTTCGGCTCCACAAAGATTTTAAATCGCGCCGCTACTGTAACACTCCCTTGGCTTAGACTTTTGTAACGAGAAATTCTGGCGAAACTGAATTTGTTACGTTGAAAGCACTCGACAGTCCGTATAAACGGTTAAATTGCTTTTACGTAAAATAGTTGACACGCCACTGATCTTCACACTTTTCTACAGACTATTTTGTGGTAGCACATCATAGGCCTTCTGCAAATCCAAGAAGACTAAATGGATCTCTCCCTCCTGGCAATTCTCTTCTCTCTTAGATTCAGTAATTTGAATATTCCATCAATACATGTGGATCCTGCTGTAATATACTTCTCTTCTTCCATCTCAATTATTTCTCTTAAGATTTTCCCATATAATCATGCTAGTGATAGGATTATACTTATGCCCCTGTAAATTCTATATCCCTGCCTTCTTCTTCTCATTGACTAAGGTACTTTTTCCATTACTTAGCTACCAAGTACCCTTCCAAACATTTATAAACAACCATAGGCCCTTATAAATTCTATATTCATTCCACGCAGATACGTTGATTTCACATCTCTCATATGCTTCACAACCATTATATATTTCTTGAGATATCTGTTACATACATGGATGTTTCTCTTTCCCTGTCAAAGATAATATCGTTCGTATAAAATCCTTGAGCATTGTTTGGTAATACTTCATTGAGTCCTCCAAGCTTATTAGAGTAATCCCAGCACTATATTTGTTTTTATCTCTTATCGTCTTCAGTCTCTTTCGTTCCTTACTTGGTCTAGAGTTACCAAAGTTTTCACTTAATTATTGACCTGGAACTTTAGTGCCTATCTTCTAGCTTTATCCATACCCGCATTACCTATCGTGATAAAACTTGCTATGAGTTCGTCATTCAGATGAGCAGATGAGTTCGTCATGTTATAGATAGGTCGTTATGGTGATGTCTTATACTCCCGGGTAAATCGTATGACGTTGTCGGCTGAGAATTTGGAATACTACCACGTATTTATACCGAGGACCTAGAAACGACGGAGACGCTTCGTCCCGCCGTAGCCCTCAGTGGTTCACAACCCCACAACAGGCCATAGCAGTCCACCGACACAACCGCCGCCCACACCGAACCCAGGGTTATTGTGCGGTTCGCCTACCAGTGGACCTCCCCCCCCCCCCCGGCCCCCCGGGATCGTCTCATACCAAATGTTTTCGTGGTAGGGTAATTATCGTGCATGCGGCCGCACGATCGCTATGGTCGCAGATAGTGGTCAGAGCCATTTGAACCTTTTTTTTTCTACGCGTGCGTGGGGACACTGTTTGCGCAGCAATCGCCGATGTAACGTAACTGTGGCGGAATAAAGGGAATCAGCCAGCATTCGCCGAGGCAGATGGAAAACCGCCTAAAAACCATCCACAGACTGGCCAGCACACCGGACCTCGACACTAATCCGCCTGGCGGATCCGTGCCGGGGACCGGTACGCCTTCCGCTCGAGAAGCAGCGCGTTAGACTGCGAGGCTGGCCGGGCGGGCTATAGTCACTTTAGTTGAACCGGACTGGAGATCCTCTTTTCCTTCACTATGATAACGCCCGCCTGTTAAGTAGTATAAAGGACACTAAGTAATATCTTTTTGCTTCGATTTTGTATATAATCTGTGCTCGAAAGGTATTTGTGAGCATTTTTCGAGTGCTCTTTGCGGTCCGTTTTTCTCTTAATATGTTGTACGCCATTGTCTTTTGCCTCAAGTTGCCCTTTTGACGCTGTGACTACTAACTATATCACCAGTTGTGGCCGGCCGGTGTGGCCGTGTGGTTCTAGGCACTACAGTCTCGACCCGCGCGTCCGCTACGGTCGCAAGTTCGAATCCTGCGTCGGGCGTGGATGTGTGTGATGTCCGTAGGTTAGTTAGGTTTAAGTAGTTCTTAGTTCTAGGGGACTGATGTGATGTTAAGTCTCATTGTACTCAGAGCCATTTGAGCCATTTGAACCAGTTGTGATGTCAGTTAGATACACAGAGCTTTAGTATTAGCCCTTTGTGCTTCTATCCGTTTAGCTACATATGTTTCACGTTCTTCAAGAAGCCGAGTGGTCACTCATTTAGCGTAGGGTGCCATTTTCATAATCACCCATTACTCTCCTTCCTCATTCCAACATGGATCCCTACATACTTTTCTCGGTTTTGTTTTCTCCACCAGAGCTTCAAACACCCCTTCATTTATCGTTGCTGAAACAGACTGATACATATTCTCTGCAGTACCGTACTTGATTTCTGATGGCTTGTCTGCCAGTGAGAGTTGTGAGAGGAAGCGTGTTGATTCCTTCTGCAAACTTATCACAAATATTTTCTGAAGTCGTTTATCTGGGGTATAGGCTTGTGCGGATAGAATAGAATAGAATGTTTTTGAATTGCGCTGCTACTGAAGAAAGCTGGAAATTGGATGAGAAGATCGAGTAACTAATAGAAGGTACTGAATCGAATTGGGAAAAACAATATTTATGGAATAAATTGACTGGAAGAAGAGATCTTTTGATATTACCCATCCTGAAGTATCAATGGGTTGTTAATTTGGAAATGAAGGCGTGGAGAGGGAAATATTCCAGAGGAAGATCGTAGGAGGAATCCAGCAAGCAGGTTCAAATACTTATAGGTTGCAATAGTTATTCAGAGATGAAGAAGAAGAAGGAGCTTGCAAAAGGTATATTGCGTATAGCTACATCAAACTATAATCCGGAACTGAAGATCATAATAATAATAGTGCCTATCTCACCAGTCACAATAATGTCTCTCATAAAATGTTCATCTTTCGCGACAGAGCGTAGGTGCTGTGAGGCATGTCATTTAGAAAAAAAAAAAAAAAGTTATCATTTTACAGTTTCACACTGACGGAAGACGTGCGTCATTTGGAGGGATTTGCGCCGCTCCAAAAGGGGCTTTGTGGACTGCGTAGTTCGGCGTCCTGCAGGGGTGGCAGGTGGAGCGAGGCGGAGCTGCGGAGGTTTCCAGTGAGAGCGTGGCGTGGCGCGGCTTTTGTCGCGAGCGACAAATGAAGGCAGCGCCGCCACCTGCTGTCTGAGCGCACGCACGTCTCGCCGTCCATTGTCGGCGCTAACGAAATTTCCGCCATCGTCTGAGTGAGAACAGACCCGAAACCTTGTCTGACACGTCCACGTAGCTGTAAATACCACAGTGAGGACTTCTGTCGCCAAGTTAAATGCTGCTGCTCCTCCTAGTATCTCGTTTCGTGTTTCATTTTTCAGCTCTAAAGAGAACAATTACGCACAGCGCATGTTGCAAGTAAGTCACACGAAAAGAGTCACAATTCAAACGCCTTTAACCCAACAAAATGTCCGCCCCCGGTAGCTGCGTGGTCAGCACGACAGAATGTCAATACTAAGGGCCCGGGTTCGATTCCCGGCTGTGCCGGAGATTATCTCGGCTCAGGGACTGGGTGTTGTGTTCTCATAATCATCATCATTTCATCCCCATGGACGCGCAAGTCACCGAAGTGGCGTCAAATCGAAAGACTTGCACACGGCCCTAGTCACTTGACATTTACATTTTATTTACCGCACAAAATTAATTTGAAAGCGCGGAGATGTGTGTGTCCTTCCACCAATGAAAACCGTTTGTCAGTAAAATCTTTTTAGTGTAGTACGATTGAGGTTTGAATGTTATTGAATGTATGGACCATGTAAGCATAACTTGCTCACGAAACACAGTAAAAAACAGTTTAGATTACCACTATCAGTAGACCAATTAAGAAGTTTTTAGTTGATTGAGTGCTAAACATTTTCTTGAGACAATATACACTGATGAACCGAAACATCGTAGCCATATGCTTAATAGAATATCGAGTCTCCATAGAAACGCAATTCAGCAGCCCTTCAGTTCGGGGTGGTCTCGAAAAGTTGTTGATAGTTTTCAGTAGGAAGTGGCACCAGTTGGTTTCGCTCAAGTCATTTAGTTCCCGTAAAATACGAGTCGGTGTTGCAATGTCGCCCTAAACAGCAGGCGCCAACGGCAACACACACCATATAATAGCAGTTTGGATTCTTGGGAGTTTCGCTCCTATGGAACAACGGTAGCCGTGGAAAAACGGAATTTCCTAACTCTGCTGCCAGACCAACAGATGACAACAGCTCTCCGGTGAGGCCACCAGGCAGTCTGCTCGGTGATGATTGAATTCATTTAGACTATGTTCAGCGGATGTTCTAATGTCTTCTGTTGTGTGGGCAGAAGAGCCAACACCGTGTTACTAGCATAAGCCGAAATGCACGCGTTTTAGCTCACGCAGGCTGGCGTGAGGAGGGAAAGACTATACTGACGTGAGGTCTGGAATATGACAAGGAATTAGAATTCAGAGAGCGGACGTAATTAGTTTGATACTTAACTTTAATCCATTAATGATGAACGTCGCTCTTGATGGTACATGATTCACAATATTATCTGTTCAGAATACATTCGTAGTAACTGAATATGGCGCCTTGCTAGGTCGTAGGAAATGACGTAGCTGAAGGCTATGCTAAACTGTCGTCTCTGCAAATGAGAGCGTATGTAGACAGTGAACCATCGCTAGCAATGTCGACTGTACAACTGGGCGATTGCTAGGGAGTCTCTCTAGACTAGACCTGCCGTGTGGCTGCGCTTGGTCTGCAATCACTGATAGTGGCGACACGCGGGTCCGACGTATACTAACGGACCGCGGCCGATTTAAATGCTACCACCTAGCAAGTGTGGTGTCTGGCAGTGACAACACACCTTCAATTCGGACAGTAGAGATTGACGAGCGACTCTTTCTTAAAGGCACCGGTGCCCTTAAACTCTTTCACTAACTCTTGACTTATCTTAATAGTAGGTCTAGGTTTATGGAATCGGCGACCAAATATCGTCCGAATTTCACCATACGACAACTTCTGCAACTCCCACGTTACAATGGCTATCCTCTTCTGCACAGTTAACATAACGCTTGTTCAGGTACCTTTAACAGCAGAACATATATTTAACGGTGTCATAAGGGAACAATTACAAATATGACATCCGAAGTACGCCTGCACTGCACTAGCAAATGCGAGTACATCTTAGACTTTCACTACTATTTTCTACAACATCGATACTTATTTTCTCGGCTCCCTGTATAAACGACCAAATTAGGCTTGTCATTGCGGAAGACCAGCACTATCGCATATTTGAAACGCCTTCCATTTCCATTGCTATTGTGGACGATGGTACTAGCCCGTTTCTCATATATGTTGATATTCTCTGAAAGCCGGTGAGTGAGTGGAGAACTGTGTCGTAAACGAGGGCGAGGCTGGTACGTCCAAATGCTGCTTCGGCTAGGCGGCAAACGCCATGGATAAGGCACTGGGCCCTGACCTTGGCGTCTGCTGTTACAATGGGAACTGTTTGTAATCATTCCTCAGAAATATTGAAATCCGTGCCACAGGTACGGAAACATGTTACTAACTGAGGTACACCTTTAACTCCCGCACTCTCATAGCAGAGAACCGAAAAGGCTTCGTAATAAAATGATTTTATTTTTATTAGAGTGGTTAAATTGTTGGCCAAGCCTGTACCGGTTTCCGCCACTACATTTTAAAAGCTTTAACATTCCCTGGACAGACAATGTCTGCAATGTTTATTAAACATTCTTTTATGTAATCACCTTACGTAAAACGTTTAACTATCAACTCCTGCAAAAGGTAACTTGTATTTCTTCTTTAGACATTAACTGTTGTTTCTTAAATTGCAGCTAGAACTATTTCAATTTTTCTTGTGTCAATAATCCGTAACTTTTATATATTGACTTATGTTCTTCATAATGAATACTGAGGTTTCATAATTTTGGTACACTAAAAGCACGATTGCATACTAGTCACCTTCTATTTTTACTTCACAGCGGAAAAACTTCCACTTTGTTTTCTTGGAAATTTCAATGATCGTCTGCCGTTCTTCATTTATTTTTGCCATCACTTGCTTTCGATGGAGACATACTAGATATAATGCGCAGATATAAATGAATAATCGTTAAATTTATTAAAACGACAGGCTTTGAAACTTCCTGGCAGATGAAAATTGTGTACCGGACCAAGACTCAAATAAGAGACCTTTGATTTCGCGGGAATATACTCTGCCGATCCTTTCTTTATTGACTGAGCTACACAAGCACGATTCAAGATCCGTCCTTGCAGCTTTTCTTCCGCCAATGCCTCGTCTCCTATATTCCAGACTTGACCGAGAAAGGCAAGATCGCAGATTTAATCTGCCAGGACGTTTCACAACAGCGCACACATCGCTGCAGAATGAGTAGTTCAGCTTGGATCAATAGATCGTTCTGAATAAAGATTAATACCATTTCATTCATCTGGTGTTCCGCAGCCAAATATCTGCTAAAATAAATTTTAAAGGCTTCCAATTCAGCTGTTGTTAGCAAGTGTTCACTTTATTAAATCTCTCACGATCGACCATTTTGTAAAATAGATTTTGCCGTTTAATTATCGGATGATATTACATTATACTGGTACCTAAGCCCTTTGAAAATGACTTGTGAGGCCGAATTTCGTAAATCGTGCGAGCTTTAATAAAATGAATACTTGATAACAGTAGCCGAGGAGGAAACCTTAAAATGTCTTTTGAAAAACATTTTGTAAAACAGATTTTGCCGTTTCATTATCGGATGATATTACATTATACTGGTACCTACGCCCGTTGAAAATGACCTGTGAGGCCGAATTTGGTCAATCGTGCGAGCTTTAATAAAATGAATACTTGATAACAGTAGCCGAGGAGGAAACCTTAAAATGTCTTTTGAAGAACTGATACATTTATTAAATATAAACTTGTCAAATATTGAATAACTTCACAAAGTAAATATAACCTCTGTTCACCGACAAAAGAAGTCAGACCGAATTGTGTCGCGTGAGATCATTTGAGGATTGAGTAAATTTCGGCTACTACCATGTGTAGGAGGGTGAGAGATGGGGAGGGAAATAACATACCGAAGTAACAACGTTCCGTGAAAGCTGATTATAGGTACGTTCATGTTCTGATATGTTAATTATTTGTAGCAATTAATGTGACCCCAATGAGATAGGAACGATTAATCATTGTTCCTTCGATATTTAATACTGGACACGCGTTCACCCAGCAGCGATAACTATTTCAGCGCTGCTGTTGACACTAATGGGAAACATAATGACGCCGAAGTCACGAAGACTACTGACTTCTACCATAAGTGACAAACAGACGTAGGGAGCAAGCCACCCATCTGCGACGACAGACTGTCCTGACAAAGACATTGGTTGGGAACTGCTGTGTGATGGCAGTACTCCTGGCGTCATTTTACCATCTATTTGACCCCTTTTTTCCTCAAAGAACTGACAGGTACATTGGTCTGGAAAGACCGTTTGTGACTGAATATGCAGCAGTGCACTCTTCTGTTTTCCAAAACAAACATAATTGATTCACAGGTCACACTGTAGTGCATTATCAAGGGAGAAGTCTTCAAAACACTGGAGTGGAATCATATTTTATACTCTTTGGGTCTGTCATGTGGTAGTCGCCGACCATAATAAGCATTGCTAGTGTGCTGGTAAGGGGGGGGGGGGCAAGGGGGGGTCCATACCAATACCCTTTGAAGCATTCGACCAACGGGCCGCTAGTTTCACACACTAAATCAGAAAGGAACGCTCTGTGGTAGCAGGATGCTAGGACCTGAGAACATTTTACCATCGATTTGACACTCTTGTGACGCTGAGAGATGGTAGGTTGCTTGACATATTTGTTCTCAAGCAACTGCGGTATGATGGTAGGTTCCTTGGACCTGGTGATATTTTACCGCCAATTTCAAGGACTTATTCTGAGAAAAATGCAACTGATGTTAGGTTGCTAGGTCCTGGTGTCATTTTAACATCGATATAACGCCTTTGTTCTGAAGGAATTGCTGTGTGATGGTAGGCTGCTAGACCCTGGTAAAATTTTGGGACGAATTCCATACCCCAGTTCTGCAAATAAACAAAGCTTCAGTGTGATGGTAGGTTGTTGGCCCCTAGCAACATTTTACCATCAATTTGACACCGTTGTTCTGAAAGAACTGCTGTATTCTACTTTTTTGCGAGGCTCTGGCGACATTTTATCATAAATTTGACACAATTGTTCTGAAAGAACTGTTGTATGATGATGGGTTGCTAGTCCTTGGTGATATTTTACCATCTGTTCGACACTGTTGTTTTGAAAGAACTGCTGTATGATAGTAGGTTGGAAGACCATGGCGACATGTTGTCACCAATTTCACACACCTGAGCTGATAAAAATTGCTGTTGATGGTAGGTTACAAGGCCCTGGTGTCATTTTACCACCAATCTCAGACGCTTATTCTGAAAGAACTTCTGTATGATGTTAGGCAGCTAGGCCCTCGCGACATTTTACTCTGAGCTTGACACTTTTTATCTGAAGGAACTGCTGTGTGGTGGTAGGGTCCCAGGCTCTGGCGATGTTTTACCCCGAATTTCACCTTACAAGAAAACCCATATGCGTGAAAGCGGTCTTCTTGTCACTGAGGCTTCACTGTAATGGAAATTGCCTATCACCTGTGGTAACCTACCCTATTCTCGTCTCAAGACTTCAAGATGCTAGAGGCGCCTACTGTTTACCATTCTACACTATTATGGACAGGATTTTACACTGTGTTCTCCGCACTTAGGAATGGTCAGCAAGCAGATATTGTCATTAGCCAAAACTGTCATTCATGTTATTCCCCAGTGATTAGTACGAAGGAATAAAAGAAGTTGTGGGGGCTACGCAGCACTACAACTTTGTTGGAGACAGTTTTCTTACGCAGTTGTAGAGCTCCCTAGACTACTAAAAACCAATGAGGTACGGAAAAATACCTCCAGTACTGAGTTCCCTCGTAGGATGGAAGTAGTTTTGAAGATTTTTCTTACCCAAGCGTCTGTCTTGAAATCTGGACTTAAGACTGAACTTGGACCTTTATATGGCGCTATGATGGGTGACTGTTCCGTTGCAGGACAAACAGTTTACCTAAGTTGTAAATAGACTCTCAGACTATAATTATGAGTTGAGATTTGTGTTAGTATGCTAGCCTTTGGATAGTGACTTACCGTCCATAGGAGCATGGACTCATGTGTGCAGTCAGCGTGTAGTTAATTCTATTGACGATGATCCCTGACTGAATATTGCCAACAGGGGTTTGCGGTTGGTTGTTAATAAGGTCCTTCACTATGTTAGTATAAGTGTGGCTTTCACGAACTGGATAACTGCCAACAAAACATAATTTATTTATGCGAAATTTAAAGTTTTTTTAAGTGTAAGCAATTAGAAGCTCCATCCAGTTTGATCCTTGTGCGATAAGATGTTATCACTATCGTTCTCCCATGTGTCAGTATTAATGACTTGTGAGTTGGTGGATGAATGTAGTGCAGGACACAGGGTGATCACAATTTCTGTTTTGCTGTTTGAAACACAGTCTCACGTTCGGTCGTCCTTTTAAAAGGCACCGATTAGGTGTTCGCAGACATGCGCTATATTTAACAGGCAAGGGCCGCAACAATTTATTTAGGCAAAGATTACTTGTAGTTACGAAGGTGTAATATGTCATTCATTTCTGGTACTAAAATCTAGATTTTCTATTGATTTTTGAAATAAGTGGCATTTCTTAAACTGCACAAGAGATTAGCAAACTGCAAAGTATTAAAATTGAATAAATTTTTAAACACTCGTGGGAATTACGTAATTTAATAAAAAAAAGGTACAGCATAATCGGTCACCTCTCAAATATGGAAAAGGCACTGCAAAAATTAAAAGACCAATAGAAGAACACTTCACAGGCTAGTATGACCTTGATGGCCATCTAGCTGACCCGCACGAGACAACGGTACACGACGATAAATTTTGAGTAACATCACCTTTGTGAAAGGCTATAATATGCATACTTCCAGCATGCTCAGTGTTATGGGACAGGAATTCGAATTGAATTTTGATGCAAAAACGCACCTTGCGTTCGTTAACGAACATCGTAATATTCACTTGGTATTAGGCATATATAGATCGGTATTACTTTATCTCATTTTAGATGTCTACTTAAGTTTACTAACCTAGTTTGGTTCTGAAATGGATATTAACACGAAACCCGTCACCTAATGAATAGACACCTATTTTATTAGCGACTCTGGCTGCCTTTTTGCATCCGGAAGCTAAAATATTAAATGGAGCCTGAGTTTAACATGTTGTTGTTGTTATGGTCTTCAGTCCAGAGACTGGTTTGATGCAGCTTTCCATGATACTCTATACTGTGCAAGCTTCTTCATCTCCCAGTAACTACTGCAGCCTACATCCTTCTGAATCTGCTTCGTGTATTCATCTCCTGGTCTCCCTCTACGATTTTTACGCTCCACGCTGCCCTCCAATACTAAATTGGTGATATCTTGATGCCCCAGAATATGTCCTACCAACCAATCCCTTCTTCTAGTCAAGTTGTGCCACAAGCTCCTCTTCTATACAATTCTATTCAGTCCCTCCTCATTAGTTATGTGATCTACCCACCTAATCTTCAGCATTCTTCTGTAGCACCACATTTCAAAAGCTTCTATTCTCTTTCTGTCTAAACTGTTTATCGTCCACGTTTCACTTCCATACATGGCTACACTCCATACAAATACTTTCAGAAAAGACTTCCTGACATTTAAATTTATACTAGATGTTAACAAATTTCTCTTCTTTCGAAACGCTTTCCTTGCTATTGCCAGTCTACACTTTATATCCTCTATACTTCGACCATCATCAGTAATTTTGCTCCCAAATAGCAAAACTCCTTTACTACTTTGTCTCATTTCCTAATTTAATTCCCTCAGCATCACCCGACTTAATTCGACTACATTCCATTATCCTCGTTTTGCTTTTGTTGATGTTCATTTATACCCTCCTTTCAAGACACTATCCATTCCGTTCAACTGCTCTTCCAAGTCCTTTGCTGTCTCTGACAGAATTACAATGTCATTGGCGAACCTCAAAGTTTTTATTTTTTGTCCATGGATTTTAATACTTACTCCGAACATTTCTTTTGTTTCCTTCACTGCTTGCTCAATATACAGATTGAATAACATCAGGGATAGGCTACAACCGTGTCTCACTCCCTTCCCAACCACTGCTTCTCTTTCATGCCCCTCGACTCTAATAACTTCCATGTGCATTCTGTACAAATTGTAAATAGCCTTTCGCTCCCTGTATTTTACCCCTGTCACCTTAAGAATTTGAAAGAGAGTATTCCAATCAACATTGTCCAATGCTTTCTCTAAGTCTACAAATGCTAGAAGCGTAGGTTTGCCTCTCCTTAATCTTTCTTCTAAGATAAGTCGTAGGGTCAGTATTGCCTCACGTGTTCCACCATTTCTACGGAATCCAAACTGATCTTCCCCGAGGTCGGGTTCTATCAGTTTTTCCATTCGTCTGTAAAGAATTCGTGTTAGTATTTTGCAGCTGTGACTTATTAAACTGATAGTTCGGTAATTTTCACATCTGTCAACACCTGCTTCCTTTGGGATTGGAATTATTATATTCTTCTTGATGTCTGAGTGTATTTCGCCTGTCTCATAAATCTTGCTCACCAGATGGTAGAGTTTTGTCAGGACTGGCTCTCCCAAGGTTGTCAGTAGTTCCAATGGAATGTTGTGTACTCCAGGGGCCTTGTTTCGACTCAGGTCCTTCAGTGCTCTGTCAAACCCTTCACGTAGTATCATATCTCCCATTTCATCTTCATCTACATTCTCTTCCATTTCCATAATATTGTCCTCAAGTACATCGCACTTGTATAGACCCTCTATATACTCCTTCCACCTTTCTGCTTTCCCTTCTTTGCTTAGAACTGGGTTTCCATCAAAGCTCCTGATATTCATGCAAGTGGTTCTTCTTTCTCCAAAGATCTCTTTAATTTTCCTGTAGGCAGTATCTATCTTTCTCCTAGTGAGATAAGCCTCTACATCCTTACATATGTTCTCTAGACATCCCTGTTTATCCACTTTGCACTTCCTTTCGATCTCATTTTTGAGACGTTTGCATTCCTTTTTGCCTGCTTCATTTACTGCATTTTTATATTTACTCCTTTCATCAATTAAATTCAATATTTCTTCTGTTACCCAAGGGTTTCTACAAGCCCTCGTCTTTTTACCTATTTGATCCTCTGCTGCCTTCACTATTTCATCCCTCAAAGCTACCCATTCTTCTTCTACTGTATTTCTTTCCCCCATTCCTGTCAATTGTTCCCTTATGCTCTCCGTGAAACTCAGTACAACCTCTGGTTCTTTCAGTTTATCCAGGTCCCATCTCCTTAATTTCCCACCTTATCCCAGTTTCTTCAATATTAATCTACAGTTCATAACCAATAGATTGTGGTCAGAGTCCACATCTGCCCCTGGAAATGTCTTACAGTTTAAAACCTGGCTCCTAAATCTCTGCCTTACCATTATATAATCTATCTGATACCTTTTAGTATCTCCAGGATTCCTCCACGTATACAACCCTCTTTTATGATTCTTGAACCAAGTGTTAGCTATGATTAAGTTATGCTCTACGCAAAATTCTACCACGCGGCTTCCTCTTTCATTTTTCAGCCCCAATCCATATTCACCTACTATGTTTCCTTCTCTCCCTTTTCGTACTCTCGCATTCCAGTCACCCATGACTATTAAATTTTCGTCTCCCTTCACTACCTGAATAATTTCCTTTTATCTCCTCATACATTTTATCAATTTCTTCGTCATCTGCAGAGGTAGCTGGCATATAAACTTGTACTACTGTAGTAGACGTGGGCTTCGTGTCTATCTTGGCCACAAAAATGCGTTCACTATGCTGTTTGTAGTAGCTTACCCGTACTCCTATTTTTTATTCATTATTAAACCTACTCCTGCATTACCCCTATTTGATTTTGTATTTATAAACCTGTATTCACGTGACCAAAAGTCTTGTTCCTCCTGCCACCGAACTTCACTAATTCCCACTATATCTAACTGTAACCTATCCATTTCCCTTTTTAAATTTTCTAACCTACCTGCCCGATTAAGGGATCTGACAATTCACGCTCCGATCCGTAGAACGCCAGTTTTCTTTCCCCTGATAACGACGTCCTCTTGAGTAGTCCCCGCCAGGAGATCCGAATGGGGGACTATTTTACCTCCGGAATATTTTACCCAAGAGGACTCCATCATCATTTAATCATATAGTAAAGCTGCATGCCCTCGGGAAAAATTACGGGTGCAGTTTCCCCTTGCTTTCAGCTGTTCGCAGTACCAGAACAGCAAGGCCATTTTGGTTAGTGTTACAAGGCGAGATCAGTCTATCATCCAGACTGTTGCCCCTGCAACTACTGAAAAGGCTGCTGCCCCTCTTCAGGAACCATACGTTTGTCTGGCCTCTCAACAGATACCCCTCCGTTGTGGTTGTACCTACGGTACGGCTATCTGTATCGTTGAGGCACGCAAGCCTCCCCACCAACGGCAAGGTCTGTGGTTCATGGAGGGGGGAGTTTAACATACAAAGAGAAAAATTTACTGTTAAATGGTACAGAGGCTTTACTGCACGACAAAACTGAGTTAGCTGAACACTTTTTTTGTGCCGGTCGTTACTACACAGACAACGCCGAAATTTCCGGATCCGTAACCAGTTGCCGTTTGTCGCCTATGTAAGTTCGAATATGAGTATTCTTCAAGCTGAAAAAATTTTATCAAGCTGAATCACTTCTCGATATGACAAAGACAAAGGAATAAGCTCATTGGATATGCACGTCCTTCACCTGGTAGGCTCTATAAAACTGTTTCAGTCATTTTGTGTACAAATCCCAGTACAGCTGGAAAAGATGCTAAAGCTGGAAGAAAGACTGCCAAATCATACCGTAAAGCAAATGCTGTTTGCTGCCGACATAGTTCCTGCAGGGTCTTAATCTGTGACTAAGATTGGTTCATATTTTCCACCAAGAATTCGTCTGTGATGCATAAAGTATAATACTAATTATTTAATGGGAAATATAATGTGCACTGCTCTTCAAGACTTAAGGAGGAAAGGACAAAGCAAAATATCTCAGGACTTGTAGGACTCCCCTCCATAGGTCAGGGGCGCACTACACGAGGGAAACACCTACTTGGTTTGCTGTTTGTGGAGTGCGCATATGGGTTTTTAGGCTAGGCGGCAGTTTGAAGTGCTGTGGTGAACAGTCGCCAGTCAATATGCAACAAAAGAAGTCAAACGGCTTTCAGAATGAATACACTTCGACAGTAATAATTTTATGAGTAATTGTCGAAGTATTCGTAACAATGTTACCAAATTTACAGCACACCAGGAACTTTCTCAACCAACTCAGAGCTGGCTAAAACCCGAAGTAAAAAGCTTTGACACATTTGGCGAGTCTTAGAATGTTTACTAAAAAGACAGATTAGACCCGTAGGAGAGGGAGTATTCATTTCAGTCTACAAAAATATTGTCTCTATTGAGGATGAAATTGTGATAGTGAAGTTATCTGCCCGCACGTAACAGGTCTAGGTGAGACCATGTTAATTGTTGGATGTTTTTACCGACCACCGGACTCCGCTGTGACAGTTCTAGAGTCACTCAAAGAAATTATACGGTCAGCTGTGCACAAATACCCAGATCATGAAATACTTGTTGGTGGTGACATTAACGTATCGATTACAGACTGGGACATGTATGACTTCATTGCAGAGGGTACCGACAGACAGTCTTGTGAAGTACATTTGAACACGTTTCCCGAAAATTGTGTTTAGCAACTAGTTCGGCAGCACACACGAAGTGGAAGTATCTTTGTCCTTGTAGCTGCAAACAGGCTGGGCCTTGTCGACGGCGTCACTGTAGTATAGTAAATAAGTCAAGAGGGCTAGGACAGTGTTTCTGCTAGAAAGCGAAGAAAAGCAGTTGTTAGAATCTTGTTTAGACAGTGAACTGCAATCATTTAGTTCCAGAATGATTGCTAGAGGGGAAATATGGGCAAAATTTAAACAGATTGTAAATTGTGTTCTGGACTAATAGGAGCTTAATAAGTACATGAAGGTTTAATAATGATACTCGGATAATGCTGAGGAAGCGAAGACTGTTACATATTCGGTTAAAAGGTGACGTGCAAATGACGACAGACTCATGCGAATATGAAAAGATCTATGCGCGAATCACACAACAGCTTCCACCGTCATACCTTGGCAAAAGATCTGTCGGAGATACCTAAAAAATTCTGGTCCTATACAAAAACCGATGTTGCACCCGTGATCAAGGCATAGCATCTAAGATAGGTAACCAAAACGTCCTCGGTCCCGGGTTCGGAACCCGACACCGCTTAAATTTTGATTAATAATCAGTATTGGCGACCGAAGAAAATTCAGTAGGCAATAGAAACCACTGCATTAAAGACTCATAATGTGTATACACAGACATATAGCCTGTAACTGAAAAATTGTCATGATGATGTCTCTTTTGGCAAAAGATTTCGAAATAGTCTCCGTTCGCACCTCGGGGACGGGACTGCCAACGGGGAAGTGACCATAATAAAAAGATTGCATAACCAATGAAAGGATAACGTTCTACGAGACAGGGCGTCGAATGCCAGAAGCATGAATGTTGTAAGAATGCTATAAATTCTGAAAAGAGACATCAAAAGATCAGTCTAAATATAGTAGGGGTCAGTGAAGTGAAATGGAAAGAAAACCAGGATTTCAGGTCGGATGAGTATAGGATAGTATCAACAGCAGATGAAAATTGCATTCGCTATGAATAGGACGATAGGGCAGAGAATGTCTTACTGTGAACAGTTCAGTGATAGTGCTATTCTTATCAGAATCGACAGCAAACCAACAACAACAACGAAGTTCACGTATACATGCCGTCGTCGCAAGCACAAGATGTAGAGAGAGAGAAATTATTTTAAGATATTGAAAAGATAATAGAGCAAGTAAAGGGAGATGAAAATCTAATAGTCATGACGGACTGAAATGCAGTTGTAGGGGAAGGAGGAGAAGAAAAGTTACAGGAGAATATGGGCATGGGACAAGGAATGAGAGAGGAGAAAGACTAATTCTGTAATCAATTTCTGCTAGTAACAGCAAATACTCTGTTCCAGAATCACATGAGAAAGATGTATACTTGGGAAAGGCCAGGTGATAATGGAATATTTCAGTTAGATTACATCATGGTCAAATAGAGATTCCGAAATCAGATACTCCAATGGGAAATCCACTGTTAAATGCAGAGGAGAGAGGTTTAAAGAGTACATTGAAGGCCCCTATGAGGGGGGAGACCTGTCTGATGTGACAAAAGAAGAAACAGGTGTCGATTTAGAAGAGATACGGGATCGAGTATTAGAATCAGAATTTGAGAGAGCTTTGGAGTGCTTTAGATCAAGTAAGGCAGAAAAGATTGATAGCATTCAATCAGAATTTCTAAAAATCATTTGGGGAAGTGGCTACAAAATTACTATAAAAGTTGATGTAAAATTTATGTGTCTGGCAATATACCGTCTGACTTTCAGAAAAATAGTATCCACACAATTCTTAAGACAGCAAGTGCTGACATATGAGAGAATTATCGCATAGTCAGCTTAACAGCTCATGCATCCAAGTTGATGACGAGAATAATATACAAAAATGGAAAAGAAAATTGAGAATTTGTTAGATGACGATCAGTTCGGCTTTAGGAAGGCAATTCTGACGTTGCGCGTGGTAATGGAAGCAAGACTAATGAAAAATCAAGACACGCTCATAAGATCTGTCTACCTAGCATAAGCGTCTAACAATGTAAAAGTAGGGGTGAGCTATAGGGAGGCACGAGTAACATACAATGTCTACAAGAACCAAGAGGGAATAACGACATTGGACGACCAATAAATAAATTCTCGGATTAAGATGGGAGTACGGTAGGGTTGTAGTCTTTTGCCTCTACTGTTGAGTCTGTACATCGAAGAAGTAGTGATGGAAATAAAAGAATGGTTCAGGTGTTTAATTAGAATTGATGGTGAAGGGGTATCAATGATACGATTCACTGATGTCTTTGCAATCCTGTGAAAGTGAAGAATAATAATATGATCTTCTGAACGGAATGGACAGTCTAATGAGTAAAGAATATGGATTGAGAGTAAATCGAAGAAAGACGAAAGTAATGAGAAGTAGCAGAAATGAGAACAGCGAGAAACTTAACATCAGCATTAATGGCCACGAAGCAGATAGAGTTAACGAATTCTCCTACCTAGGCAGCAAAGTAATCAATGACGGATGCAAAGAAAAGAGGACATCAATAGTAGACTAGCATTCCCGAAAAGGGCATTCCTGGCTAAGAGAAATCTACAAGTATCAAACATTAACATTAATTTGAGGAAGAAATGTCTGAGAATGTACGTTTGGGGCACAGCATTGTATGGTAATGAAACATGAACTGCGGGAAAACCGGAACAGAAGAGAATCGAAGAATTTGAGATATGGTGCTACACACGAATGTTGAAAATTAGGTGCATTGATAACGTAAGGAATGAGGAGGTTCTGCGAAGAATCTGAGAGAAAAGGAGTATTTGGAAAACACTGATAAGGAGAAGGGACACGATCGTAGGACACCTGTTAAGACATGAGGAAATGACTTCGATGGTACTAGAGGGAGCTGTAGAGGGTAGAAACTGTAGAGGAAGACAGAGATTGGAGTAAATTCAGCAAATAATTGAGGACGTAGGTTGCAGGTACTACTCTGAGATAAAGAGGTTGGCGAATGAGAAGAAATCGTGGCGGGGCACATCAACCCAGTCTGAAGACTCGTGAGTAAAAAAATAAATCATTAAATAAATAAAACATCATTTAAAATCGCTAAGGATTTTAAGTCTTGCATTCAGTCACTCGTTGACCGTCCCAGTTTGGCAGAAGAAGATAGCAAAAGAAAGCACAAAGTTTTGAGTTCCACGTTTAGGAATTCGTTCGCAGTGGAGAATCATATAAACGTACCCTCGTTCGACCATGGCACAGAGTTCCCTATGGGTGACACAGTAATAAGCATGCGTGGTGGAGAGAAACAACTGAAAGAGTTGAAAGCAAATGTCGCTGAGGGTGGATGGAATCCCAATTATGTTTTATGAAGAGTATTCTTACTTAGTTTGCATTTATAGCGAACTTCTTGAACAGCGCATAGTTCCAAGCGACTGGAAAAAGGCCCAGTTGCAAAAATAAAGGACCCGCAAATTTAGAGACCGGTATGCTTAACATCGGTTTGCTGCGGAATTCCAGAGCATATTCGGAGATAGAATATAATAAATTTCCTAGAGACCAAAAAGTTCATGTCCACGAATCAGCGCGGCCTTAGGAAAGTTTCGCTTGTGCGAAACCCAGCTTACTTTCGCTTACGTGATATACTGCGAACTATGGATGAAGGGCAACAAGCAGATTTTATATTTCTAGATTTCCGAATGGCATTCAACGCGGTACCCCACTACAGACTAGTAACGTAGATACTTGCATACGGAATAGGCTCCCGGATATGTGACTGGCTCGAAGACTTATTAAGTTCATCGCAGACAGGTGTGACATCAGGAGTGCCCCAGTGAAGTGTGACTACACCGGTGCTATTCGCTACGGTCGCAGGTTCGAATCCTGCCTCGGGCATGGATGTGTGTGATGTCCTTAGGTTAGTTAGGTTTAAGTAGTTCTAAGTTCTAGCGGACTTGTGACTTCAGCGGTTAAGTCCCATAGTGCTCAGAGCGATTTGAACCATTAGAACAGACGCTATTTTCTGTATACATAAAGGATATGGTGGACAGAGTTGGCAGAAATCTGAAGTTGTTCGTCTAAGATAAATGATTGTAGGTTGATACAACATGACCAGACAAAATTTCTAGTTGTTGTGATGAATGACAGCGCGCTCTTAATGTAGAAAAATGTAAGTTAAAGAGGATAAGTGGGAAAACGAAACACGTAAGGATCGGACACAGCATTAGTAGTGTCGTGTTTGACACACTCACGTCGTTTAAATATCTGGGCATAACGTTGCGAAGCGATACGATATGGAACGTGCATGTGAGCATTTTAGTAAGGAAGGCAAATGATCGAATTCGCTTTACTGACAGAAATTTAGGAAAGTACGGTTTATCTGTAAAAAAGACCGCATGTAGGGCGCTAGTTCGACTTGTTCTTAAGTACTGTTCGATTTTTTTGGATACGAAAAGGTAGGACTAAAAAAGGACAGGGAATAAATTGAGAGGTGTGCTGCTAGATTTGTTCAAAACATGCTAAAATATGTGTGAAATCTTATGGGACTTAACTGCTAAGGTTGTCAGTCCCTAAGCTTACACGCTACTTAAGCTAAATTATCCTAAGGACAAACACACAACCATGCCCGGGACCAGCCACACAGTCCATGACTGCAGCGCTTCAGACCGCTCGGCTAATCCGGCGCGGCTAGATTTTTACCGGTAGGATCGATAAGCATGCAGTTGTTAAGGCTATGCTTAGGGAATTCAAGTGGGAGTGCCTGGAGGGAAGAAACCATTCATTTCTAAGAACGCTGCTGAGAAAGTTTAGAGAACTGGCATTTCAAGCTGACTGCCAAATGATCCTACTGCCGCCAACACACAACATACATTTCACGTAAGGACCACGAAGATACGAGGAATGGAGGCATATAGACAGTCGTTCTCTCACTCTGTCTGCGAATGGAACAGGAAAGGAAAAGACCAGATGTGGTACACGGTAACTTCCGCAACGCACCGTACAGTGGTTTCCGTAGTGTGTATGTAGATGCAGATGTACTCGGTGGACTTGAATGAGGTGCGAGAGCATGTTGCCATTTGTCTCCCGGTCGTGCACTGGAAGTTGGACGTCATATGGCGTGAGGTCAGCGTGACTATGGCGCCAAACGCAGCTGGCCTCGCAACACGATGCAGTTGGAGGAATGGGAAAACCCACTGTTTGTCTATCAGCGAGCAGTAACGGTCCACTGTGGTGGTGTTCATCAACACAACACGGCTCGTTGACAATGTTTGGGTGATTTCATATGGGGAAGATCAGGGCCAACGGGAAATACGAGCATCGCAACGGTTTTGTGACATCACACCAGTCGGCTTGTCCGCCACAATCCACTAAAGCTCCGTGCATGGCCCACGGGAAATCAATATGTAATTGAAAAGTTACCAGCTAAACCTCTTGACTTTTCTTGAGTGTTGTGGGAGCCTGCAAGCAAGTCAAGGAGTATTAAATATCTTCAGAATTAGTTACCCGCTTCCCGCCAGAGTTGGCTGGTAGCCCTCGTATGACTTGCTGTGTCAAGTGCTGTAACGTATGCCCCACTACCTGTATTTCTCGTGGTACTCGAGGGAGAATCGTAGAGAAATTAAAGGAAATACGAAGTACAAGAAATGGCTCTGAGCACTATGGGACTTAACATCTGTGGTCATCAGTACCCTAGAACTTAGATCTACTTAAACCTAACTAACCTAAGGACATCACACACATCCATTCCCGAGGCAGGATTCGAACCTGCGACCGTAGCGGTCACGCGGTTCCAGACTGAAGCGTCTAGAACCGCACGGCCACACCGGCCGGCGGGGTCAGGGATTTTCTCTGCCTCGTGATGGCTGGGTGTTGTGTGCTGTCCTTAGGTTAGTTAGGTTTAAGTAGTTCTAAGTTCTAGGGGACTGATGACCATAGATGTTAAGTCCCATAGTGCTCAGAGCCATTTGAACCATTTGAACACCGGCCGGCGAAGGACGAAGTGTGACGAGTGTAACACAGGAGTTTGAATTACTCGCAGGACTTGAGAGGTTGAAAAACTCAGCCTACCAGTAGCAAAACAAAGGTTTATTAGCCCTTGATCAACTTTTCTATGTTTCTAAAAATACGTTCAGGAGTATGCACTGCCTCGTGATCACATGTCCTATTAAGAACCGTCTACCACCTTTTGTAATGTCCAGGTGACCATCATAAATCGCAGTGATTTCGGTGCTATTAACGTCTTTGAATAAAAGTGCAACTTTTGTTCGTCTTACGGCGTATTTATTTCAGTTACGTGTTGTAATATCCTGTACTAGTTCTTTCTAACTATGGTCAAAGTTCCCTCGAGCTACGTTTCTTGGCAGTCACACACCATACGAAGGTTAAATTCCTTCCGATTTGTGCAGCAGTATATTAATACTTATCATCTGCGCTGAACATATTTCAGGACTGTTACCATTAATGCAACACAAACCATTCTGTATCTGTAGCAGTCAGTCACAGTAATAAAGTGATCGAAAGGCAAGGATAGGAGAGATGTATTTTGTCCCTTCACGCTTGCTCTGCACGCAGTACTCTTGCGGCTGCAACAGCTGTGCGTTTCCGTTCAGTGTATATTCACACGCTGCATACCATCGCACAGAGAAACAATCCAAACAACGAAAACGATTCACGATTGTTACGATACAGGCGACAAGCAACGACTGCAACTGGAACCTGAAGCTTCAGACCGATGTTACAGAGGTCGGCAGAATAAAAGTCACTTACCAACTGGTTGTTGCTGTGCCGTCACAAGACATCCATCGCGATAGAGGCACCACCGCGAAGACCTTCTGGAGAAGAGGAAGCGGGAATGGAGTCTCGTTTTAGAGAGCGAGCAAGCAACAAGCAGAGGGCAGTTACCAATGGAAGAAACGGCCGCTGGATTTAACTGAATGCCGTAGCTGCCGCGGTGTGTCAGCGGCAACAAGGGTGAGTGCGCTGGACGGAAACTCGCGATACAGTGTGTGTGTGTGTGTGTGTGTGTGTGTGTGTGTGTGTGTGTGTCGTCGGGGGGGGGGGGGGGGGTCGCATGTTTGTGTGGTTGTAAGGATGGCGTGTTCGCTGCTGGTTTCATGTCTGCAAATGTTATGAGTTGCTGAGGGCTGCTGTATGTACTGTGTGTAATTTTGCATGATCGTCACACATTATAATATCGGTATCCGCTGTGTAAAGTCGCTAATGCCTGCTTACTTCGAAACTTTCTGTTCGAGGTCGTTTGCGTTTCATTTACGTTTTTTAACCAACTGCTCCTTATTTAGTGGGTAATTCCTTTATTGATTTGAAGTATAATTTGCGCCTTGGTGATTTTCTTTTTTTTTGCGTCTGATAAAAACCTCTGATAATATATGAGCAAGTTAATGAGCTACAGAGTGAAATGAATTAATTCTGTACAGTGCACTTAGTTTTAACTGATTTTAATTTGGAAGCAGTACAGGTGCTTTATGTATGTTATTTTCGAATGTAAGGGGTTATTATGTTACTTGTTCGGCTCTTTGTTGTTTTTGTAATGTTTTTCTGTTCACCTGCTACAGACGTGACGCGCTATACAGTTTTGTAGTACTTCTTCCGTAAGGTCAAACTGTCTTAAAATATGTTTAAAATTGTACTGTATATATGAGCACATAAATGTTGAGAGTTTCTATAAAAAACATGAAAATAATTTTAGAGGGGGCAAGAATCAGTCACAGCTCAACCCAGTCATACCACTCCCTCTAGCGGTATAGTTGCTGTGTTAGCTTTCTTGTAAATACATTGAAGCGCCAAAGACATTGGTACAGGCACATGTATTCAAATACAGACATATGTAACCAGGCAGAATACGGAGCTGTGGTCGGCAACGCCTTTATAGGACAACAAGTGTCTGGCGCAGTCTTTAGATACAATACTGGCCACTAAAATTGCTACACCAAGAAAAAATGCAGATGATAAAAGGGTATTCATTGGACAAATATATTATACTAGGACTGACATGTGATTACATTTTCACGCAATTTAGGTGCATAGATCCTGAGAAATATGTACCCAGAACAACCACATCTGGCCCTAGTAACGACCTTGATACGCCTGGGCATTGAGTGAAACAGAGCTTGGATGGCGTGTACAGGTACAGCTGCCCATGCAGCTTCAACACGATACCACAGTTCATCAAGAGTACTGACTGGCGTATTGTGACGAGCCAGTTGCTCGGCCACCATTGACCAGACGATTTCAGTTGGTGAGAGATCTGGAGTACAGCATTGTATGGTAGTGAAACATGGACTGTGGGAAAACCGGAACAGAAGAGAATCGAAGTATTTGAGATGTGGTGCTATAGACGAATGTTGAAAATTAGCTGGACTGATAAGGTAAGGAATGAGGAGGTTCTACGCAGAATAGGAGAGGAAAGGAATATGTGGAAAACACTGATAAGGAGAAGGGACAGGATGATACATCTGCTAAGACATGAGTGAATGACTTCCATGGTACTAGAGGGAGCTGTAGAGGGCAAAAACTGTATAGGAAGACAGAGATTGGAATACGTCAAAATATTTGAGGACGTAGGTTGCAAGTGCAACTCTGAGATGAAGAGGTTAGCACAGGAAAGGAATACGTGGCGGGCCGCATCAAACCAATCAGTAGACTCATGACAAGAAAAAAAAAGAGAGAGAGATCTGGAGAATGTGCTGGCCAGGGCAGCAGTGGAATATTTTCTGTATCCAGAAAGGCCCGTACAGGACCTGCAACATGCGGTCGTGCATTATCCTGCTGAAATGTAGGGTTTCGCAGGGATCTAATGAGGGGTAAAGCCACGGGTCGTAACACATCTGAAATGTAATGTTCAATGTTCAAAGTGCCGTTAATGCGAACAAGAGGTGACCGAGTCGTGTAACCAATGGCACCCCATATCATCATGCCGTATGATAGGCCAGTATGCCGATGACGAATACACGCTTCCAATGTGCGTTTACCGCGATGTCGCCAAAAACGGATGCAACCATCATGATGCTGTACACAGAACCTCGATTCATCCGAAAAAAAGACACTCTGCCATTCGTGCACTCAGGTTCGTCGTTGAGTACACCACTGCAGGCGCTCCTGTTGTGATGCAGCGTCAAGGGGAACCGCACCCATGGTCTCCGAGTTGATAGTCCATGCTGCTGCAAACGTCGTCGTACCGTTCGTGCAGATGGTTGTTGTCTTGCAAACGTCCCCATCTCCTGACTCAGGGATCGAGACGTGGCTGCACGATCCGTTACATCCATGCGGATAAGATGCCAGTCATCTCTACTGCTTGTGATACGAGGCCGTTGGGATCCAGCACGGCGTTCCGTATTACCCTCCTGAACCCACCGATTCCGTATTCTGTTCACAGTCATTGGATGTCGACCAACACGAGCAGAAATGACGCGATACGATAAACCGCAATCGCGATAGGCTACAATCCCATCTTTATCGAAGTCGGTAACGTGATGGTACGCATTTCTCCTCCTTACACAAGGTATCACAACAACGTTGCACCAGACAACGCCGGTCAACTGCTGTTTGTGTATGAGAAATCAGTTGCAAACTTTCCTCATGTCAGCACGTTGTAGGTGTCGCCACCGGCGCCTACCTTGTGTGAATGCTCTGAAAACTAATCTTTTGCATATCACAGCATCTTCTTCCTGTCGGTTAAATTTCGAGTCTGTAGCACGTCATTTTCGTGGTGTAGCAATTTTAATGGTCAATAGTGTATGTTACTGCTGCTACAATGGCAGGTCATCAAGGTTTGAGTAATTCTGAAGGTAGTGTTGTGGGCACACGAGTGGTGGGACACAGCATCTCCGGGGTAGCAATTAAGTGGTGTCTTTCCCGTACGACAATTTCACGAGTGTTCCGTGAATATCAGGAATCCGATAAAACATCAAATCACCCACATCGCCGCGGCCGTGAAAGATCCTGCAAGATAGGGACCAACTATGATTGAAGAGAATTTTTCCACATGACAGAAGTGCAACCCTTCCGTAATTTGCCGCAAATTTCAATTATGGATATCAACAAACGTCAGCATGCGAACCATTCAAGGAAACATCATCGACGTGGGATTTCGGAGCCGAATCCATCGACCCTGCATATCAGAAATGGACCTTTCAAGCTGGTGGGGGCTCTGTAAAGGTGTGGGGCACGTGGAGTTGGTGTGGTATGGGACCCCTGGTAAGTCTAGATACGACCGAGACAGGTGACTCATACGAAATCATCCTGTCTCATCGCCTGCGTCCATTCATCTCCCTTGTACATTCCGACGGACTTGAGCAACTCCAGCAGCACACTGCAACACTCCACACGTCCATAACTGCTACAGAGTGGCTTCAGAAATACTCTTTTTAACTTAAAAACTGTCTCTGACCACCAGAGTTCCCAGACACGAACATTATTAAGCATATCTGGAATGCCTTGCAACGTGCTGTTCAGAAGAGTTATCCACCCCTCGTACTCTTATGGATTTATGGACATCCCTGCAGGATTTACGGTGTCAGTTCCCTCCAGGACTACTTCAGAAATTAGTCGAGTCTTTGGCATGTCGTGTTGCGGCACTTCTGCGTGTTAGTGGGGACCCTACACGATATTATGCACCTGTAGCAGCTTCTTTGGCTGTTCAGTGAAGCTAGCTGTCAGTAAATCTGTTACTCTTATTCACACACAGATATCAGCAACGGAATTGCAAGTCCAGCCACGGAAAACACCAAACACATAACAAGTCACAGCCAAATTGTCGTATCTGCTGACAAAAGTAGCTATTCTACGCACAGAGACGGAAAAACCTCTGTTGCTGTGTCGCTCCATGTGTTGTCTCACACGAGAGACGACCGGAGGAGCCCACGTGATGACCTTCGTGGAAAGTGTGCCTGTGTGTGGTGCCATACGTTGTTTAACACAGAAAGCGGTCTCACTGCTATTGATCTCGACATCGTCGCTGTCGGTATTGTAGTCGGATGATACCCGAACACCCTACAAGAAATGTTACTGTGTGGCCGCAAGATCATTCGCTCCTAACCATCTTCAGTACTTTAACGACAACGGGCGGTTGTGTGCATGCTGAATCCAGTTCCGAAAAATCTCCTTGAATCGAGGGTGGTGGATGAGCAGTGAAGTACAGTGATGGACAACAAAATTGCCGCACGAAGAAGGTGGAGTGCGACTTAAACGACAGTTGGTAGGGGTGTTTGCACAACTGAAAGATGATGTCTGTTCAGATTTCGCGCCATGCGCATAAGGGCGTTCCTAGTAGCACCACTACACTCCACAAAGGTATTGAGCGTTAGCTACCTTTGAAACTGGAAATGGGTAGTTGATGTTATTCAAGAATGCCTTTAAGGCAAGGAATACGTCATATCTACACCTCACTGAGTCTCAGAGAGGTCGTGTAACGGTGCTACAAGAAGCTGAAAGTTTCTTCTGTAGTACTGCAGAAAATCTTGGTAGGAGTGTAGCCACTGTACGTGATTGCTAGTAGCGGTAGTCACGAGGTGTCTACCGCTGCTAGCAATCACGGTATTCACGAGCGGTATTCAGGGTAACAGAAAGCAACGTGGCACTACCGAGAGGAAAGGCCATCGTGTTCGGCGCATGGCACCTGCAGCAGCAGTATGAGGAGCAGTTGGCACCTAAGTGACACAAAGAGCTTTTGCAAATCGGATTCTTCAAGGACATCTCCGAGCCAGTCGCCCTATGGCGTGCGTTCCGCCAACCCCAAACTTCAGCGATTTACGTCTTCAGTGGTGTCTAGCGAGAGATCAATCGAAGACATAGTGGAGGATGAAAGGTGGACCTCCTCGGTGCCAGCGATCGCCGTGTGTTGGTTAGAAGGTAGCCGATTGAGGGCTTGCAACCAAACTGTCTGCATGCTAGTCTCACTGGACCTGCACCTGGAGTTATGATCTAGAGTGCGATTTTGTAAGACAGCAGGAGTACTTTCGTTGGTCGTCCTGCACACCCGTATTGCAAAACTATACGTCAGTCGGGTGATTCTACCTGCCATTTATGAACAGCACTGGAGGGGGCATTCCCCGACAAGGTAACGCTCCCCTACATACTGTTATTGTAATCCAGTCTACTCTACACAATGTCGACATGCTGCCTTGGCCAGCTACATCACCAGGTAGGTTTCTAGTCGGGAACATATGGGACATCATCGGATGACAACTCCAACCACACTCACAATCAACGTTATCCGTCCCTGTACGGACCCAAGAAGTGCCACAGTCATGGAGCTCGATCCTAGCATCTGTACAACACAGTGAACGAACGTTTGCATGCTTACATTCAACATTCTGTCACCTACACACGTTATTAATTTACCAGAATTTCTCATTTGCAGTGGCTTATTTCGCGCTTATATTAATCCGCAATTTTTCAATGTTACTTACTTAAATAGTTTACCTGGAGAAACGTATTCCCGAAGATACACTCCTCTGCATTATTTGTTAACTACCTTTTGGTGTTGTGATTTTCCCGTCATTGTTTCAAGATAGCTGCAGAAACCTTCCGTCAAATAATAGAATGAACTAGACACCTCTCAATCCGGTAGAATTTTTCACGGAGCGTAATTTAATCATCATTAGTACTTGGTTTAAGAATTTGGAAAGAAGGTTCTACACATGGAAGTGACTTAAAGGCACCGGAAACTTTCGGTTTGGTCATAAAATTGTAAGACAAAGAATACGGAACGAGATTTTAAATTGTAAGACATTTCCAGTTGCAGATGTGGACTCTGCCCTCAATTTATTGGTCACGAACTGTGAATTGAAACCAAAGAATTTGTGAACACATAAGAAACTGTTGAGATAGGACCTCGATGGGTTGAAAGAACCGGAGGTTGTTGAGAGTTACAGGGTGTTTTTTAGGCAAAGTCTGATTAAAACAAGGTGAAAGACCAGATGAGGAAACGAATTGGTAGCTTTGAGAGATTAGACAGTGAAGGCATCGGAATATGAAACAAGTAAAAGGACAAGGCCCAATAAAAGTCTTTTGATATCACAAGAGATATTGAACTGCATTGCTGAAAGGGGAAAATATAAAAATGTACCAAATAAAGCAGGCAAAAGGCAATACAAACGTTTAAAAAATGAAACTGACAGGAAGGGCAAAACGGCGAAGTAGCAACGACCAGAGGAGAAGCGTAAGGATTTTGAAGCATATATCACTAGAGGAAAGGTACATACCGTCTATAAGCAAATTAAAGACGCGTTTGGAGAATAGAGAAGCAGCTGTAAGAATATTAAAAGCTCGGTTCTAGAATCAGAACTAACCAAAGAATGGAGGGCTCAAAATTGGAAGAAGTATATATAGGGCTTCTCTATATAATGGAGATGAAGGTGAAATTATAGAAAGGGAAGATTACGTAGATGACAATGAGGTGGTAGATATGATACTGTAAGAAGAGTTTGACAGAACGTAAATTGGAAGGAGGCCTCTGGAGTAAAGCTGGTGGAGGCTCGATTATACACTCCTGGAAATTGAAATAAGAACACCGTGAATTCATTGTCCCAGGAAGGGGAAACTTTATTGACACATTCCTGGGGTCAGATACATCACATGATCACACTGACAGAACTACAGGCACATAGACACAGGCAACAGAGCATGCACAATGTCGGCACTAGTACAGTGTATATCCACCTTTTGCAGCAATGCAGGCTGCTATTCTCCCACGGAGACGATCGTAGAGATGCTGGATGTAGTCCTGTGGAACGGCTTGCCATGTCATTTCCACCTGGCGCCTCAGTTGGACCAGCGTTCGTGCTGGACGTGCAAACCGCGTGAGACGACGCTTCATCCAGTCTCAAACACGCTCAATGGGGGACAGATCCGGAGATCTTGCTGGCCAGGGTAGTTGACTTACACCTTCTAGAGTACGTTGGGTGGCACGGGATACATGCGGACGTGCATTGTCCTGTTGGAACAGCAAGTTCCCTTGCCGGTCTAGGAATGGTAGAACGATGGGTTCGATGACGGATTGGATGTACCGTGCACTATTCAGTGTCCCCTCGACGATCACCAGTGGTGTACGACCAGTGTAGGACATCGCTCCCCACACCATGATGCCGGGTGTTGGCCCTGTGTGCCTCGGTCGTACGCAGTCCTGATTGTGGCGCTCACCTGCACGGCGCCAAACACGCATACGACCATCATTGGCACCAAGGCAGAAGCGACTCTCATCGCTGAAGACGACACGTCTCCATTCGTCCCTCCATTCACGCCTGTCGCGACACCACTGGAGGCGGGCTGCACGATGTTGGGGCGTGAGCGGAAGACGGCCTAACGGTGTGCGGGACCGTAGCCCAGCTTCATGGAGACGGTTGCGAATGGTCCTCGCCGATACCCCAGGAGCAACAGTGTCCCTAATTTGCTGGGAAGTGGCGGTGCGGTCCCCTACGGCACTGCGTACGATCCTACGGTCTTGGCGTGCATCCGTGCGTCGCTGCGGTCCGGTCCCAGGTCGACGGGCACGTGCACCTTCCGCCGACCACTGGCGACAACATCGATGTACTGTGGAGACCTCATGCCCCACGTGTTGAGCAATTCGGCGGTATGTCCACCCGGCCTCCCGCATGCCCACTATACGCCCTCGCTCAAAGTCCGTCAACTGCACATACGGTTCACGTCCACGCTGTCGCGGCATGCTACCAGTGTTAAAGACTGCGATGGAGCTCCGTATGCCACGGCAAACTGGCTGACACTGATGACGGCGGTGCAGAAATGCAGCGCAGCTAGCGCCATTCGACGGCCAACACCGCAGTTCCTGGTGTGTCCGCTGTGCCGTGCGTGTGATCATTGCTTGTACAGCCCTCTCGCAGTGTCCGGAGCAAGTATGGTGGGTCTGACACACCGGTGTCAATGTGTTCTTTATTCCATTTCCAGGAGTGTATATTCCGTCAGAACTAATGACAGCCTTCCGAGAGCCAACCGTGACAAAACTGTTCCGCAGGACTTGCAAATTACAGACGAAATACCATCAGACTTCAAGGGGGATGTAATAAATCCTGTTCCAAAAAAGCAGGTAGCTGCAGGTGTGAATGTTACCCAGGTGCAAGTTTAATAAGTCATGGTGTTAAAATACTAAATCGAATTCTTTACAGAAGAATGGAAAAACTGGTAGCAGTGGATCTCGGTGTGGAACAGTTTCGGTTGCGGGGGAAATGTAGGAACACGCAACAATAACCCTACGGATACTCTTAGAAAATAAGTTAAGGAAAGCATTACGGCAGTGGAAGACTTACAGAAACCTTTTGGCAATGTACACTGGAATAAACTCTTTGAAATTCTGAAGGTTGCGGGGGAAAATAAAGGGGAAGGAAAGGCTATTTACAATTTGTATAGAAACCGGAAGGTAGTTGTAGGAATCGAGTTGCATGTATGGGAAGCAGTGGTGAGGAGGAATTGAGACAGGCTTCTAGCCTATCTACGATGTTATTCAATCTGTACACAGGGCAAGCTGTAAAGGAAACCAACGAAAAACTTTGAGTATGAATTAAGTTTAGGGAGAAGAAACAAAGACTTTTAGATTTGCCTATGACATTGTAATACGGGCAGACAGAGCAAAGGAATGGGAAGAGCAGCTGGACAACAGACAGTGTCTTGAAAGGAGGATATCAGATGAAAATCAACAAAAGCAACGCAAGGTTAATGGAATGCAGTCGAATTATATTATGTGATGCTGAGAGAATTACATTTGTAGTGAAACTGTAGATGAGTTTTTCTGTTTGGACAGCGGAATAACTGGCGATGGCCGAAGTAGTGAGGATAGCTAAAGTAGACTGGCAATGTTAAGAAAAGCGTTTCTAAAGGAAAACTTTCTTGACATCGGATATAGATTTAAGAGTTAGGAATCCATTAGTGGAGGCATTTGTATGGTGTGTAGCCATGAATTGAAGTGAATTGTGGACGATAAACGGTTTAGACAAGAAGGGAATATAAATGTTTGAAATGAGATGGTACAGAAGAACTCTGTATATTACAATGGTAGATCGTGTAACTAATGAAATGGTACTGAATGTAACTGGGAAGAAAAGAAATATTCGGCACAACTTGACTAAAAGAAGGAATCGGCTCACCAATTTTGTACTGAAGGGAAGGATAGCGTTAAAATCGTTGGGGTAAATCAAGGAATGAATACAGTAAGGTGGTTTAGAAAGATGTAGGTTGTAGCTTTCTTTGGAGATGAAGAGCCTTGCACAGGACAGAGTAGCATCAAACCAGTCTTCAAACTGAACACTACAATAACAAACCGTCTTCATCTTGGTAAGAGAACGTGCTACATGCGTTTAGGTGTTAGAAATTCAGTTTAGCAACCATTCAAATCTCACAATAAACCAAAGGTTTATGAAAGGCTTTCTCAGCGTGTGCGAGATATCACTCTCCTGCCTTCATACTATTCAAAATTGTAGAAAATAATTCCACCTCTCATTAATCTAAAATTTCTCCTGTATCTAGTCCTGCTAAACCCTCACTACTATTATGTAGTGCAACACGGCACAAACAGTGAAAGTTCCTGTTGGCTTGAACTAGCTACAAATGTTTGCGAATGATACATGAATAACATACAGTTGTTTGATCACGTCAGATCTTACTGCGCTCCGTGAGCCTAGATACCACCCGGATACGACCCGGACTTTCACATGCTCTCTTACTTTATCAGAGTCTTAATCACTCTTGCTCCTACTGACCCTTCTATCTTATCAGATCCGTTACTGCATAACTCCAATGTGCAAGATTAACCAGCTCCTTCTCTATTTTAGCCATTCGTTTTGAAAACCATCCTGTAATCTTCACCTTATCCAAAACCACTCTGCATCCGAGAAAAGATTAAAGATTTATGTTTTATCATCGCCGCATCTTCCGTACAGGCGTATCGCAGACGCTTTCGTTTTGTCCAACACAGAACCAGTAGCTCTCTCACGTTATAAACTGTCCATGCCATACTCATGATTTGCTATTTCTGGTTTCATTCTTCCTTCTCATCTGTTAATGTTACACTATAATTTTTCGCTTGTCCTCTGACCAGTTAACTTCTCCAGAGTGATTCCTTCTTTGTTTTCTGGTTTCATTTTTCCTTCTCATCTGTTAATGTTACAATATTATTTTTCGCTTGTCCTCTGACCAGTTAACTTCTCCAGAGTGATTCTTTCTCTGCTGATACCACACATGTTTTCAGATGTCATTAATCACGTTGGAAATGAACAAAATAGAGAAATTACTTGGAGGGCACTAGTAAAACAGACATTTCTTAAATTCAGTATATTCAATAGAATAGATATAGTCATTATTATATTAATTACTACTATGTATAGCTCATGTGCTACAGAATTTGTAATGATAAATCAGTAAGGAACTTTGATCAAAGGTAGGACATAGCCTGAAGGTCCTAATCGTTCATCAACTCTCTGAAAGTCCTTGCAATAGCGGGAATCCAAATCAGGCACAAACTCCAGCATTAATTAAAGAACTGAGTAACACCTCCAGCTTCAGAAGAAAGTTAACGTAATATCTAGTAAATCAACAGTAATCATTACCAGTGTCCCTCTATGCACTCGTTACACGCATTCGTTACACTTGAAGATCTTTCTTTCCAAGTAGACCTTCATTGTTTCCCAGCTCTCTTCACTGATGCAGTGTCCTTCAATTTTCATTGGACAGATCCCACTACATCAGAAAATATCTATTTTGTACACCTAGAAAATCTTTTTATATCTGGCGCCACTTTTATTAATGTTATTGTTATTATTTCTGTTACTACTATTATCACTATTAGTCCCTGCAGCAGCACAAATAATACAAGTACTGCCGGTATTAACTTTATTAGTTCATAGTCAGTATTAATTTCTCGCATTGTCGGTATTGACACTCAAATCTTTTTAATACTATTTGTCATATTGAAGTTGTTGTTTCGTAGGTAGCCAGGAAGTAAAAAAGGTACTGCATGTGTGAAACACTGGTTAGACATAAGAGACGGCCTGATAGCCCTAGTCAGATCATGTGAAATAAACAGATAAACTGTCTTACATTGTTGAGCACCTGCTCCATTGTTTGATGCTTCACAATGGCGGTTTGCAGAATTCTAGAACCAAAGTATCGGTCTAGTAACTTTTCTAGAGCAGATTTTTAAAATGAGTGCTTATTAACTAACATCAGCCGGCCGCGGGGCTCGAGCGGTTCTAGGTGCTTCATTCCGGAACCACGCGACTGCTACGGTCGCAGGTTCGAATCATGCCTCGGGCATGGATGTGTGTGATGTCCTCAGGTTAGTTAGGTTTAAGTAATTCTAAGTTCTAGGGGACTAATGACCTCAGAAGTTAAGTCCCATAGTGCTCAGAGACATTTGAACCATTTGTTAATTACTGGTGGGTTTCTTGTTAACGCGAGATTGTTGTTATTAACCCATTTAGTTGAGTTCGAATTTCAGTATGTGCGTGACGTAATTTGGTGAATCCTCGTAGTTGTTTCTGTGGCTAATCTGTGCTAACATAAATGAAAGCTGGAAAACGATGATTTATTCGTATGATTGAAATGGATTTTATATTATAAACGGGATACATCTACAGCCACATGCATACTCTGAAGTTCGCTCTTAAGTGCCTGTAAGAGGGTTGACCGAATCACTATCAGACTATTTCTCTACCGTTTCACTCTTGAGTAGTGTACAGAAAAAACTAAAACAAAAATCTTTACATGCAGCTCTCATTTCTCTTTCATATTACCTACTTCCTATGTGTGCGTCAGCAAATTACTTCCACACTTGGAGGAGAAAGTTGCTGATTGAAATTTCGTGGAAAAATCTCTACTTTGTCTTAATGATTGACACGCCAACACACGTATCATATCCGTAACACTCTCTCCCCTACTTTATCATAACACATAATGGCCTGAACACTTTTCAAAATTTTCCATGTCCTCCATCAGTCCTTCCTGTTAATGATCCCACATCGCACAACAGCACTCCGGAAGAGGGTGGGCAAGTGTAGTGTAGGCCATCTCTTTGAGAGAACTGCTGCGTCGCCATCTTTGGATCGCCTTTCCCACAGCATATTTTAGTGATACTTCCACATTAAGTTGATAGCCCCTAGGTATTTACCTGAAATGACAACGTTAAGATTTGTGTGATTTATCGTATAACCAATTAATATTAATACTCAAGTCGATGACCTCACACTTTTCCCTGTTTAGGGCCAATTGCCATTTTTCGCACCATACAGATATCTTGTCTATATTTTCGCACCGTACACATATCTTCCTTAAAACGTCTTTACAATGGGCCATGTAAAACTCCATTGTAAAACACCAGTTACCACTTGTATTTTCCTCGATGACATTCCGGCAGTTGAAAGTATCATGTCGAAAATTATCTTTAAAAGGGAAATTACCTAACCAAAATTGTTTACTTTTTAGTTAGTGAAAGTATCAAAGGTAAAATTGTTCCACAACAACTTATCAACAAACCTGCATCTGACTGTATCTGCGAACTAGTTTCGTGCACTCCTCCATTTTGCCAGTAATGAAACATGTATTTGACTCAGCACTCTGCTTTAAGAGAATAATGTCGTTTGTGCAATGGCATTAAGATGGTACTGAAAAATTAACTTTTGGCCGGGTGTTTACTTAATGAAATTATATTTTGACTTGACTAATGTCAGTTGTGCAATGGCATAAAATAAATTATTTGAAATAACTCCACTCTGACAACTTTAGTTATACCAAAATCGATTTCAAACCATGAACTGCACATATATTTTGCACAGAGGTCTCATTTTCCTTACGTTCTTTCATTTGGTGGGTAACTGTCTTTACTACTCGTTTTCATATTCAACGCAAGCCAAAGATGTGGATTGTAACTCAGGGTGCTAGATTTAAACACAATGTTGATCTCCATATAAGTTGTTAAAAATTTAAGTCACATACAAAAAGTACCATTTCCAACATTTTTTCAGCACGAATCACTCTTACAAAACATTTTAAAAACGCTTACCGCGTCAAAATTTGGACGTACATATCCTAACTCGGAACATTATCTAACAAAAATAATCTTGAAATGATTTTATAGCATCTCCCATTAACGTGCTAAAGTTTGCTCAGTGTACAACTTGCAAAATGCGTAGCCCGAATCCTACCTTAAAGCTGTCACCACACGTCTGCTTCCTCTGGACACCTAGCTGCGACCAACGAGTGTTTTACTGCACGCACCCGGCTTTCTTAACCATCAAAGATCATCTTACTCAAAGATATAATACTCATTCCACTTTGCGATTGGCAGCTATCGACATTACTTTCTGGATCTACCCTGATCAGACCTTAGCACATACATTTCACAGTTACTGCGAACTGTGACCCTTGTAATAGGAAATCAAGAATCCAGATGCATAACTGATGCAATAATTCAGAGGCACACAATTGGATTAGAAGTCGCTTGTGAGGAACGGTGTGAAAAGCCTTCTGGAAATATGTAAATGTGGAAACAATCTGAAATCTCCTGTTGGTATAACTCATTACTTCATTTGAATAAGGAGCTTGTTGGATTTCACAAGGACAACATTTTTGAATGTGTCCACAGTATCAGCCAACAGGTAATTTGCTTCAAGACAATTCATAACGTTCAAACACAGTGTATCATCCGAAATCCTACTGCGAATCGACGTCAGTGCTATGGGCTTGTATTTCAGCAGAATATTGAAAGGTCGTTTCCTCAGTATTGATGTGACCTGTTCAGCTTTCCGTTCTTTAGGTACGAATCCTTCGTGGAGGAAGCGGTTGTATGTGATTGAGTACTATGATAGGAATCTAAATGCTGTACATTCTCGACCGCAGGACTCGCCTTTATTGAGTAATTTAAACTGTAATCGAAGTTTCTCATGTTATTAGCAATTCTTGATTTGAGTGCTGGAGTGAATAAATGTTTAATACTAATGTACGTGACGTCTCAGAGTATGCAGCAAAATCCTAAAAGTCATGACTTGCTACCACAGCCCCCAAACACCGTAGCACGCAATCAAAGACGTATTCGGCTTGTTGCGGTGGAATTTTTTTCCACTCAGTTTTATTTGAATATGCATTTACGTATGCATGATTGTTTTACAGTTCACATTAAAGTGTTTGTCACATGATTCACAGAATTACTTTTATCTTCTCCTCCGTTCCACACCCGATAGCATGCGGGAAAAATGAAAACGAGTTCTTTCGGTCCGACCTCTGGTCTCTCTTATCGTCGTATAAGATCGGTTTTTTCTTGTCATTTCTCCACACGTAGGTGGGAGTCAGTCACTAGGGAATTTTGTGATTGAAATTTAGTGAAAATGTTTCGCGGCAGAGATAAATGCCTTTGTTTTAATGATTGTCACCCCAACTCGCTTACAAAATCTGTGGAACTCCCTCTCTTACGTCACGGAAACACGAAATCGAGTTGCTCCTCCTCGAACATTTTCGAGGTCAAGCGTCACTTATATCTGCCACGGATGCCATAATGCGCAACAAGACTATGGAGGAGGGTGGACACGAGTCGTGTAGGGAGTTTCTCTAGTAGACTTGTTGCATCATTTGTTGTGCCAGTAAAACACAGATTTTGACTCGCCTTGCCTTCCCCTTTCGGTTTGTGGTGGTTGTAATTTAAGTGGTTTCTGACTGTAATCTCTAAGTATTTAATTGAATATAGAACATTAAAATGTGATTCATATAGTATGTACCCAAATTTTAATGATTTTTATATTCGTGTGGTGGTATCATATTTTTTTTATTACTTAGGGTAAAACATTACTTTTTCCAAAGTGCAGAGATATTTTCTAAATCATGTTCAAATTCATTTTGATCTTCTTATGATTTTAAAAGCCAACATCATATGAACAACATCGAAACTGATGAAGGACCACGTTTAAGCTGTCGACCAATCACATGCGAAAAATTTTCATTGTACGTAAGGTCAGGGGAATCTGCAGGCAACCGGAAACACAGCGATGTCAAAGGATGCCTACTTACAGGAGCGTCCAACCGCTTTACAGGTTGTTTCTGTACATGTTCAAATCTTCAAATGTGTGTGAATTTCCAAGGGACCAAACTGCTGAGGTCATCTGTCACTAGACTTACACACTTTTTAAATTAACTTATACAAGGAACATCGCACACACCCATGTCCGATAGAGGACTCAAACCTCCGTTGGGAGGATCCGGCAACCTGTGAGATGGTGCCTTTAACCACGTGGCCATTCTGCGCGCTCACACATTCATTTCCCAAATTCTCAATAAAGGTGAACAGGTGACACTGACAGGGCCTTCGAGGAGCCTTATGGTATTTTAGTTGACATTTGTTAGTGTCGCAAACCCTTCGCAATCACGCCATAATAGGGCATGAATGAGGGAAGCTGAAAAAGAGTAAACACATTTACTCCGTCGGATCACGTTAAAATTTCTTCAAAACGTTTTGAACGGTAACTAGTTGTTCCAGTCTGTACAGGAAAGGAAAATATTGTAGCTGCACTGCCCCCAAAATGGTGCTATCACGTTGAATCGAGAAGCATCTACAATATGTTCTTAGAGAAGGGAGGAAACGCCCGAAGGTTTCTGTGGTGTGCGTACTGTAAGACCTTCGGTACACACAACATCAGATTATTTGACTTGTCGCTCTAACAAAGTAGGCGAGTGTCAGCAATATGTCTCGCAGTCTTATCATGGCGTGTTTATCTTCTGCCGTTAGGTCAGATGATAGAAATGCCACTTGCACGCTTAGAGTAGCTTGACGGTGACCAACTTTAAACAGAACTCGATTAATTTTCACACACATTTATTAAAATAATAACAAGCATAAAGATAACTTAACTTGGTTCTGGGTGCTATTTACAATTAACAATCTGAAGTTCCTTTCGTCTTGGTACGTTAATCTTATTCTCACATATCTCTGATACATGACAAAATGTCTATACATTTAACTTCATGGCTAAGTACAGGAATATGATAATCTTATTAGGTGCAGACTGATACTTGACTATAGACTGGTACAGAATAAGGCAGACTGACTGATCAGAGGACTGTACACTCGTTATAATACCTCGCGCATTCAGGTGTCACTGCGCGAGTGTGATTCGCGAGGAGAAAAGGTTCTACGTCAGCAGCAATCTCATTGGCTGCGTTACATATTAATATGCGGTTCGGCGGAAGCAGAATTTGGTCCATCTCTAAGACAGCGCCATCTCGTAGTGCGGAGACGGACGAGCGCTGCGCCTGCGCTATTTTGCTTAGCGGGGCGCGCTCTATTGGGGAAGTTGTGTACGCGCTGACTACGCGGAACTATGTACACAACAGTTTCAATAGTGCCAAAGATTGTCAAGAACATTTTCCTGTTCCTCAACGCACTGGGAATGGGTTATCGACCGCAAAGTGTATGGGACACAACGCCCCAGAGAAAGCGTTACTTTCATCGATGCCCTTCGTGCTCCGAAGGAAACTGGATGATTTCAGCGGTGGGTGTCACGGTTCCGGCATCATCACGGGGCATCAAACGAAGAGTTCAAATGTGGGTAAATGGCTGACGACCGTCCCAGCCCTTGACACGTCAGGGAAAGGCACTAGCGAGAATTTTGGTGCAATTAAGTGCTAGTGTGATGTCACTAACACACACGAGCCTGTGAGCTGTGACTTTTATTTCGCATGTGTCGACAGCTTGCTGTTTGTATCGTCGCCGAGCCTGCACCACAGTGCGCCACGCTTTTGCACCTTTACGGAAGATGAGAGTAGGTACCCTTGAGCCAAATTTCAAAGTTGTGCAAGGCAGCGGGAGACAATCAAGGGGTTTCGCCTGAACATCCCACTTGTTTACCAAGCGTTCCCATCTTAAATAACAAATATTAGAGTAGCCTTAAAAATGACAAGATTCGGGAATTACCTCGGCATTGAATAATGGCGGAACTTGAAATGGTGGCGTGCGTAAGTGAAGTATGGATAAAGCACATTCTACTGCTAACAGCCTTGTATATCTCTGGAGCCTTCGCTGATACACTACTACAGGTACTTCACTCCTCACTACTAAATTACTTACGAGCAGTGCCAGCAGTAACATTGCGTAAATAAATCGGTACTGATTGCTCCTTCAGATTCTTTTCAGTACACCAGCCTACCTGATAGTTGTCCAGCTTTCCCGTATGTGAATGCCAAAGTACTTTGGAATAAGAGATGTACTCGTACTGGAATGCTGTATATGGTGTTGAACCGTTAGCTGTTGGTCATTTGATCCTCAACCGCTTATGTCTTTGCAGTTAATCTGTGTGTTAGTGCCGATTGGGAATCAGACAGTAAGATGGTGAGACGTGGAGAGGTGACAGATTGGTAGTAAGACACTATCGCGTTTGGATGTGCTCATCACAACATCACGAATGAAATTGTCCATTTGCTGGAATATCAGTGCGGGTTGTCAGAGATGTCTATAAGGAACTGTGTATCAACTCCACCATTGCCGGTCCCAAGTCAAGGGCCTCATTTCGCAAGTGATAGGAAGGAGGAGGGGGAGGAGTAACACCTCGTTAAAGAACGTGGGCCAAGATGGTTCCGGATGGTGGCACCCTGTAAGGGCCCCTTCCTAGGGTTACTAGGTGAAACATGCTCAACAGTCTCAGAGGTGGAAGAGGAAGTTGATATTCCCAACGGCCGAGTGAGCAGAAGAACTACCTCCAGGACTGACAACCTCGGTTGAATTTTTTGTGGCCTTTGGGCCACACTCAAAATAACTTTCATCAATCATGGAAGTGTGTGGTGTACACAATGTAGACAACCCACCCTACGCCAATACGTCAGCAGACATTCGGTTTCTGGGGAGTCTGCAACGTTGCACAAAGGCAAGTCGGAGTCTCTTGGAATCTGATCCAAATTTCAACACAGGCAGTCAACGTACCTAGCAACTTTGAAAGCAAACTCATTTGTGAATACCAGAAAATTAAGACATCTAACAGATACGCTAAAGAGCGACTACATGCTTATAGCAGCCATTCAAGAAACACGATACATGGATACAGATACCTTCGATTCGGAAAGTTTTCGGATATACAAATTTAAAGTGGGATCGAGAGTTATGAAAAATGTACCACATCTTGGAACAACCTTTATAATCAACAAACAAATATTGGACTCAATAGCTGACTTTAATTCCCAATCAGAAAGAATCTCAAGTCTTACATACACAAGCACAAACAAAATCTACACAATTATCAATGTACATGCCCATATAAATGAGGATAACACGAAAAACCAAGAAAAAGAGGAGACCGTTTGGAATCATGTAGATGATATTATTCAGAAAATTCCAGATAAAAACATCATCATTCTTCTTGGAGACTTTCATGCACGGATTAGTAAAGAAAAAGGTATAAGAAAACAGTTGGCGACTATCCTGCACAGAAGAGAACAAGCAGAAATGACGTGAGTGTAGTAGAATTTTGACAAGCACATATTTAGCTCTGAAATTCACAGCTTTCAAGAAACTACAACGAAGAAAAATGACATGAATATCCCCAAATCCTAGCCTTGGGGAATTTCAACTTGATCATGTGGCAATCAAGAAGATTTCTCGCAAACAAATCATGAATTTAGGGTACTCAGGGGTGCAAACTTGGATTCATACCACCACCTTTCTAAAATTAAGTTCAAAGTCATCCCAAACAGAAAACGCAGCATGAAACAAATTAAGGGTCGGAAGTACAGCACGTAAAAGATATTAAAATCGGATGAATTCACAAAATCAACAGAAACCATTCAGACGCAAAGCTGGGAGTATATCAGGCAAAACCTCATTACTACTGCCGAATGGATAGCACCTGTAGTGGGACGAAATTAAGCGTCACCCACCCACCAAAGTCAGCCCAGTTTGCAGGTGACTATAAGTTTAATTTAGTTTTGCTTATGTGTTTCTTATTATTTGTAATAAATGTGAATTATCTAAAAGTTTTGTATTTTTTTTATGTGTTTCATGTACGGAGAGATCGGCGCAACGAACGGGGACAGCATCTTCGTTGCCGCGACCAGAGAGGAAATTGCTGGCCGCTATACGTCGCGGGTCGACAGCCAAGGAGCAACAGAAGATCCTGGAACCGAGTTGTTGCGTCGTGTTTCTAAAAAATTAAAAAATGAATTTTTATACTCTTTTTGTACAACAATGACGTCATAATGAGCTTAATCTTATTGAGATGTTAGTCACTGTCTGTCAACGCTCAAGTTCACATCTGTATGTGTAGGAAGCTAATAAAATAGTGTATGCTACTAAAGTTGAAACACGTGTCTTGAAGATTTATTTATGAAGAGTTATGTGAACGGATTAATAATATATTTGACAAGATTATTGATTCAGACAGCGTTGGCCGAAACTTTGAATCTAAAAAGTTTATTTAATGTGTGATTCTGATATCGATTAGATCAAGATAACGTGTGTCGATATAATTTTCTGAGGAGAAACAAACGAAATTTAAATTCGGAAAAGTTACAAAAACCAATTGGCCCAAGTGATATAATTCTCTGCACACGACTCAACTGATGTTTTACAGTTTCGTTCAAGAACCATCCTATGACAATTTAAAAGAATATGAATCATTTTTGAAAGTGGGTTGTAACTGACGTAGGTGACGAAGTCTGCACATGGTCATACATATATCAAACGAAAACCTAAAGGCGTCGTTACACCGCACCGTGGCGACCTTAGAAACAGGACTTGTGTGCAACTAAGGCACACAGGTACGAAACAAAACATCAAGAGTCCTTCGGAAGTCAACGCGAGTTTTCGTGGAGCCTTCACCAGCCAGCGGCGACTTCGCGGGTGTGGGCATCTGACGGAGTGCAGCCAAGCAGTACGGTCACGCAGTTGTTCCACGAGAAGGCGCGTCTGTTGGGCAGCAGCTGAACGCTGCAAAACCCCGACAACCTTTTTTCTCCCTAAACTAATAGGCCCAGTACGTCAGCTGCGGGGCGTTCCTCCGGCTGGTATTAGAGGTGTTGCTGAGGGCTTCGCCTGTCTACGGCGGTGCCGGGCGTGGTTGCAGCTAGCGACGTTTCCGGTGTTCGACTCAGCGTCCTGCCGGTTGCGGAAGCGGGGTCGCAGCATCTCAGCGGCTGCATCGACGGCTGTTACATCTGCAGCCCATAGCAGCACACTAATCATCGAGAACTACAAATTACAATATTAGTGTCCGGTGAGTTTGTTTCAAGTTGGAAGTGGAGTGTTGTACATAGGAAGTGTGCTTTTACAGGATTGTTGATTACAAGTCTGCGTGTGTAAATAGTTAATATCTTACAATAATGTCGGGAAGTGAAATGTCAGACGAAGAGCAATCTATGTCCGATAGGAGCATGAGAGCCCTTTTTAGGGCGATCGCTAAATTAAAACAGTCTAACGAGGAATCTACTGCTAGATTAAAAGAGGAACTAAAACAGGAATTAAAACAGTCTAACGAAGAATCTACTGCTAGATTAAAAGAGGAATTTAAAGGGGAGCTAACAAAATCAACAGACAGGTTGCAGGAATATCTTAATGAAACCAGTCGAGAATTAAGTGATAAAATAGAGTCTTCTAAAGTTGAAATGCAGGAAAAACTAGTAGGACTTAGTAATAAGATTGCTGATAATTGTAAAAGGTTAGAAGAACATATCCAGGAATCGCGCGAGGAAAAAGCTCGCATGCGACACGATATTACTGACTTATCCGAGAGACTAGATAGTGTCAATATCTTAGTTGTAAATGAAATACAGAAAAATAACGATATGTTACGAGATGAATTTTCTATGCAAACAGAAACTGTTCGCAGAGAATTATTGAAATCTATTAAAGAGGTCTCTACCAAACCTGTAGAGATTTCTTCAATAGATAATGTAGAATTAGAGACATTAACTCATCAAGTAGAAAAGGACCATACCGAAATCGAAAACATAAAATTTTTAATTACTGAAATATGCAGTAATCTTGAAACGGCCAAAGATAATAATATTGACGAAGGTACAGAGCGTTCACATCGTGAACACAGTGAAGAATCGATATTAGCTAATCGCGTATCCAATACAGAAATGCGGATACAGGAAATTACGAAACGGTTATCGGAATTAGATAATAACGAGAACATTTCAGGTAGCAGAGGTAATAACATAATCAGAGACAACAGTCGCATCGAATTTGCTAGCACGGATGACAACAATATGAATAAGGCAATCACGGCAAGCCAATCCGATGCAACTCCGTCTCTGCCAGCTAAACAAAATCCGACTATTTCTCTCGCAGAATGTCTGGATGACATAACAACAAATTCACATGTAGCAAGTCGATTTCCTGTATTCAAACCAGGAGGCGAACTGCACCCTATAATCTTTATAAAAGCTTTTGAAACATCATTATCTCCTAAATGGAGTAATGAAAAACGCATTCAATTTGTAATAGGACATTTAGAAGCAGAAGCTGCGGAATGGGCAGTACTGCATAGAACTGAATTCAGGGATTGGGATGATTTTGTTAAGCAGTTTAAACAAAATTATTGGTCAAGAGGAAAACAACAACACTTAACTTTAGAGTTGTTAGACCCTCCTCCATATTCTAAACGGTGGAGAGGTTATAGGAATTATTTTGAATGGAATTTAAACCGTGCTCAGTTAATTGAAGAACCAATTATTGAAAGTCATCTAATGCGAGTCCTAATTAGTGGATTACCGTATTACATAAAGGAAAGAAAAATGTTATTCTACGAATTATACAAAACCTTAATAATGGGGACGAAACAGTTAACACCCGGGGTGTGTGGTTATATTTTAACGACTTGTTGTATTGGAAAGCACAGAGGGAACACCAGAGATGGAAAATCTGCATTCCGGAAACTGTTGTGGACGAGTTAATTACTTATATTCATGAAGGTTACGGGCATTTTGGAATTCATAAATGTATTAAACATCTAATGAAGTATTATTATTTCAAAAAATATGTCACGTATTGTGAGAAGTATTATTAGGGCTTGTGAAACCTGTCAAAAGGTTAAAGTTAATAACAAATCCAAGCGTTATAAATTATATGCTGTAATTCCTCGAGGTTTGTGGGATCTACTATCATTAGATTTTTTCGGCCCTCTGCCTCGGAGTTCAGGAGGATTAACATATGTGTTTGTTGTAATGGAATGTTGGTCCAAACATGTGAAACTATATACTTTGAAACGAGCGAATACAGCAAGCGTTATACGCTGCCTCACCCGAAATTACTTTGTTAACTGGGGCATTCCTAAACGACTTATGTCTGACAACGGTAGTGCCTTTATTAGTCAAAGATTTCAAGATATGATAAGACAATATGGAATCAAACATATCTTAATTTCGAAATATCACCCTCAAAGTAATTTAGTAGAAAGAGTCATGAAAGAATTAGGACGATTATGTAGAACTTATTGTGCACATAAACATACTCGGTGGGCCAAACTAATGCCTGAATTCGAAAAGATATTAAATGAATTGCCTCACCTAACGACGGGATTATCACCTATAGAAATTTTAGGCAAACGAATTATAGGTGAGCCTTTACTAGCTGCTTTACCTTGGCCACCAGTAAATGAGATACAACAAGATATTCCAGACGAAAAAGTTTGCGAACAGATTGTAAAAAATGCCGAACGGAGAATTAAAAGTTATAATCAACAGGCTGTAGAACCCTCATTTCAGGTAGGAGATCTTGTGTTAGTACGATCTCATCCTAAAAGTTCTAAGATCGATAAGGAATGTAGAAAATTCTTCTTTATCTTTGAAGGTCCATATGTTGTACATAAGATTGTACATCCCAAAGCATTACTTCTTATGGAACCTTCATCAGGTGTAATTAAAGGATTATATAGTGTTGATCAAATGAAACCCTTCATTCCTAAATAAGTTAATATTTAGTATACGTTACACACGGAAGAGCGTTCATAGTTTATTCATGTGAAGTTTTTCGTGATAGTTACGTGTTATTTTAAATAAATGACAGAAAGCTTAAACATGTGTTCTACAATAATCTACTGGTACTTCAAAAGGAGAAAGATAACCAAAAGGAGGATTTATATGGAGGAAACTTTGCTCTTAGGTCAAAAGGAATTTTGCATATTTTAAATTTACTCGGATAGTAGGAACCAAAGGGGATGGTTAATAGTTTTAGGGACCATGGGCGTCCAGAGCTATATGGCTCACGAGAACATAGCAGAGTGCCTTTAATAGAGGTTTGCAATAGTGTTAATATAGAACACACCAAACGGGGCTCTCTCGCTTGTTTCTCCTAAATAAATGGCCATTACCCAACAGGGTGTCCGAAGGTAAAGAAAGCCGTGCCGAGATTCTAAAGAAAGTTTTGCTTGATTTCTTCTTGACCTCAGGCATAAATAAGGCATTAGGGAAGAGAATGATGTAAAGTAAATAGTACTATTAGTTATTGTGAGAAACTTATTAGTAATATACATTCTTGGAAAGAATAACTCTAGTAAATAAATGAAACTATAACTAATCTAACACAATTTGAATGCTCTGTCCTAATGTACAACGTTAAAGAACGTACTAAATTAGTATTTATTGGCAACTATTAACTGAAGAGGAACAATCTCCCTATATTCGGCTACGAATTACCATAATAGCACAATTAAGAGTAAATCACAAATAGTCACAACAATATCGTATTAAAAGGATTAAATCTATCTAAGAGCAAGGGCTCTAGGTTACGTAAAATGTGAGAAAAATGTATTAACAGTTAAATATTGTATATTGAAAAGTTTTAATTCGGTTAAAACCTGACAAACTGAGCTTGTGGGTGGGGTATGTAGTGGGACGAAATTAAGCGTCACCCATCCACCAAAGTCAGCCCAGTTTGCAGGTGACTATAAGTTTAATTTAGTTTTGCTTATGTGTTTCTTATTATTTGTAATAAATGTGAATTATCTAAAAGTTTTGTATTTTTTTTATGTGTTTCATGTACGGAGAGATCGGCGCAACGAACGGGGACAGCATCTTCGTTGCCGCGACCAGAGAGGAAATTGCTGGCCGCTATACGTCGCGGGTCGACAGCCAAGGAGCAACAGAAGATCCGGGAACCGAGTTGTTGCGTCGTGTTTCTAAAAAATTAAAAAAAGAATTTTTATACTCTTTTTGTACAACAATGACGTCATAATGAGCTTAATCTTATTGAGATGTTAGTCACTGTCTGTCAACGCTCAAGTTCACATCTGTATGTGTAGGAAGCTAATAAAATAGTGTATGCTACTAAAGTTGAAACACGTGTCTTGAAGATTTATTTATGAAGAGTTATGTGAACTGATTAATAATATATTTGACAAGATTATTGATTCAGACAGCGTTGGCCGAAACTTTGAATCTAAAAAGTTTATTTAATGTGTGATTCTGATATCGATTAGATCAAGATAACGTGTGTCGATATAATTTTCTGAGGAGAAACAAACGAAATTTAAATTCGGAAAAGTTACAAAAACCAATTGGCCCAAGTGATGTAATTCTCTGCACACGACTCAACTGATGTTTTACAGTTTCGTTCAAGAACCATCCTATGACAATTTAAAAGAATATGAATCATTTTTGAAAGTGGGTTGTAACTGACGTAGGTGACGAAGTCTGCACATGGTCATACATATATCAAACGAAAACCTAAAGGCGTCGTTACACCGCACACCTAACATAGAAAGCAGAAAACATGCCTGGTGGTCGCTGGAAAGTGATGCCCTCATTGAAACAAGAACAAAGGCATGGCAAAACTGGCAATCACAGAAAACAGAAGAAAGCAGAATGAATTCCATTAGATTTAGAAAACTGGTAGATAAAAATATAAAAAAGGATTATGAAGACACATGAAAACAGAAGTCCCCTCGAAATTGATGAAGAATTTACTAAAAACAACACAAGAAGCTTTTACAGAACTTTCAAACAAAGGTTATCAAGATACAAAGCACCTACCCTCCAATTTAGAGATGTAAATGGGACCATCGCTCACAGTAATGCGGAAAATAGCAAAATACTAGTAGGCTACTTTGAGAAAGTCTTCAATTGTGAACGCATCTTTGAAAACTTTAAATCCTTCCCATATAACCGTGAGAAGCCGGATTCAGAACCACCGACTACTGATGAACTACAGAAGGCAATTTCAGAACTTAAAATGATCAAAGCGTCCAAAGAACACCAAATTGTGGACGAACTATGGAAAAAAGCTGACAAAAATGTAGTTACATCCTTTCAGTATGTTTTCGATAAAATCTGGAAAGAAGAAGAGATCCCCACAGAATGGAGAAAAGGTCTTATCCACCCTATCCACAAGAAAGGTTAGAAGACAGACCCCATCACTGCTGGATATAACATACAAAATTCTTTTTAAAGTGCTTTTGAACGGGGCAGAGCCACAATTGGATCCGAAAATCGGGGATTATAAGGGAGGTTTTATAATGGGTAGATTATGTTCGGAATAAATACTAAACCTCAGAAACATCAAGGTATACCAAAAATCAAGGGCAAAGACATACGTAATCTCCTTCATTGATTTCAAGAAAGCATATGATCCGATTGGTAGAGATCTCTATTATCAGTCGTGGAAGAAATTGGTCTGGATAAGAAAACAACTTATATTGTAAAAGCTATCCTTACAAAAGGGTATGGGCTCTCACCGTTGCTGTTCAATTGTGCGATTGAGAAAGTAGTCAGAGAATGGAACGCAAATATTAAGAGTGGTATAAGACTGGATTGTAAAAAGAAGAACCGTTAAGTAAATTGGATTGCTTTTGCAGATGATATGGCCCTGTTGGCTGAAACAGTGGAAGAAGCACAGGAACAAATCCTTGAAGTAAAGAAACAATCAGCTAAAATAGGTGTTCAAATCTCCTTTGAAAAACTAAGGTACTGACAAACATCAAGAACTCTTGTAAATACCTTAAAGATCAAGAACAAAAGATTGAAATAGTAAAAGAATTCAAATAACTTTGACAATGGATTAGTTGGACGCTGGGAAAGCAAAGCAGTGGAATCCAGAAAAAATAGACTTGAATTGGCCTTCCAACTAACAAAATATACATACAACAAAAAATCCATTTCATGGGGGTCCAAAATTACACATTACAAGACAGTAAGAAGAGAGGAAAAGAAGATCAGAAAGAATAAAGAAACACTGGGCACCAAGAAAAGAACAACGCACAAAGAAATGATTGATCCAGCGTACCCCAAAGAGGGTGAAACGAAAGAAGAAGAACTGTCTCACACAAGAAACTCTGTAAGAAATAGTAAACAGTGTTCGTAAAAGTAACATAGGGGACAGGGACAAAGACTAGGGTCACGCCCAGTCATTCACAACCGGATTGAAACCTGAAAGGAATTAGATCTGTCATTGAACGTGGGTTCATCTCAACTAGTTTCATAGGGAACATTGTGAAGGTTACTGCATAAAACGATAATTTGGAGCCGATCACGAAGTTAAGGGTCATTTCTGACAGCGGTACATCAACTTTACGTCCTCAGTGGGCCTAACAACACAGGAGCTGGACAGTTGATGGTTGGAGGCGTGTAGTGTGATCCTATGAGTAGCGGTTATGCCTCTTTTCAAATGATACAAGGCATCGAGTACGTGGAAGTGTGTGGACGTTGTATATCAGGTCGGAGGTAGTTTCGCAAGACCTTAGCTCTGTTTCTCAGGAGACCCAGAACATGAACCTTAGTGATTACATACATTAATATTCTCGGTTACTGGGTCTCTTTATTTTAGATATTCGTGAGGAATATACTGAGAACACTTCCACCTTTCAAGACGTTGTAGCCTTCAGTCCAAAGACTGGTTTGATGCAGTTCTCCATGCTAGTCTATGATGTGCAAGATTCTTCATCTCTACAGAACTGCTGCAATCTACATCCAGCTACACCTACATACAGTATTCAAGCTTTGACATCCGCCTACAGTTTTTGACTCCCATATTTCCTTCCACTACCAACGTGGCAGTTGCTGATGCGTTAGAAAGCATCATATGACCCAATCACCTCTTACAGCTACTCCGAACCCTTTCATTCACTTTTCCACACTTCGAGTCTCTACTTCCTCATATGTTAGTCGAGCTACCCATTTAATCTTCAGCGGTCTTCTATTTATTGTATTCTTTTCTGAACTGCTTATCGTTCACTCTAGACAAACAGCTTCAGACAGTACTCCCTGACACATACGCTGACGTTAGATGTTAAAAAAATTCCTCTTTTCCAGAAATGTTTTCCTTGTTTCTCCAAGTCTGCCTTTTATATCCTCTCTACTTCGGCCGTCATCGGTCATTTTACTGCCCAAATAGTAAAGCTCATCTATTGCTCTTAATTTCTTAATTCTTCATTTCTTCACTGCGGCCGACGAAGTTTCAGAATCAACAGCACTTCAGAGGACTGTGAACTGTTATGAATCTTTCTGACGGCTTAAAACTTTAACCTGGACCGTAACCTATTGAACAATCCAGATAGACTCACGACCTACTATCACCGCAAAAGTTCTGTACGTACCTATTATGTATGATCCAACCTCCACAAAACGTGATTTTATAGGTGCTGATACAATTAAAGGAAAAAGAGAGGAAACTAGATGCCTTTTCCATGACAATCTCATTAGAGACGTGGCGAAAGGTTGGATTGGACAAATTATCAAGCAAATCGACACTGTCCATTTTCAAAAGAACAATAATGATTTCGATTTAGCCTGTTTAGTGAAGCTACGAAAACCAAAATGGGAACGAGCAGCGGACATTTTGGCTGCGATGGTCCCGATTGGGATTACAATGTCTAATGTGCCACGTCCCAGCTTCCTGATGGAATTGAGACTGTGAGAGTGGGTTGTGCTTCTTGAACGGACATAGTTTAATGTACCAGTCAATTCCAAGAGCCATTGGAATTGTACCTTACCTCGGGTTCTTAAGCGTGTAATAACTCCGTAATGTGTACTACTTCTGTCAAACATACTTGTAGACTTATTACCTGCTTCAGTGTCCAGCTCTCGGCTGCGTAATGCTTCCAATGATGTGATAGCGCCCGTGCGGTTCTAGGCGCTTCAGTCCGGAACCGAGACTGCTACGGTCGCAGGTTCGAATCCTGCCTCGGACATGGATGTGTGTGATGTTCTTAGGTTGTTATGTTCAAGAAGTTCTAAGTTCTAGGGGACTGATGACCTCAGAGCCATTTGAACCTTTTTTTTTTTTGTTTGTGATAGCGCAGGTTTTCCTGGCGTAATAAATCTTGGTAGCCCCTTCTGGACTCGTGTCTGATCGTAAAATCAACATGTATATTTCAGCATTCCATCTCTCGAATGTCTTCAGAAGACAATGCTGCTGCTGGGTCCCGGTGGAAACTAAACCATACACGGCGCATGAGTCACCGAGAGCCCATCATTGAACCTACACTAACGACTGGAGTTGAAGCGCCGCCCATGGTCGAACACCGCCACCACAATGTAATGCACCCAGAGAGTGTCCTCAAACACTGGAGCCCGCCTCAGCAAAGAACGTTTTGCTTTCGTGCGGAATAATACAGAACTCCCAATCTTGCTAAGAGGAAAGCCCTTTCTCCTATTATATTAATTAAGTTCTCCGTCATAAAACCGGACGTATCGGTAACTAGTATCACGCTCTCGTCAAATTTCATACCTGTACTCCGTTTTTTTTTTTTTTTTTTTTTTTTTTTTGAGTCATCAGTTTTCTTACTGGCTTGACGCGGCCCATCACGAACTGCTCTAGTGTGCCAACCTCTTCGTCTCAGAGAAACATTTTCAAACTACGTTCTCGATCATTTGCTGTATTTATTCCAATCTCTGTCTTCCTCCACAGTTACTGCTCTCCACAGCTCCATTTAGTACGATGAAAGTTATTCCTCGATGTCTTAACCCATGTTCTATCATCCTGTCCCTTCTCCTTGTCAGTGTTTCCCACATATTTCTTTCCTCTCCGATTCTGCGCGGAACCTCCTCATCCCTTACCTTATCAGTCGATGTAATTTTCAGCATTCGTCTGTAGCATCACATCTCAAATGCTTCGAGTCTCTTGTGTCCCCGTTTTCTCACACTCCATGTTTCCCTACCTTATAATGCTGTGCTCTAAACGTATATTTTCCTCAGAATTTCGAATATCTGGCACTACTTTACATTGTCGTACGCTTTCTCTAGGTTAACAGATCTTATGAATATGTCTTGTCAACGTCAACGTCAGAATTGCCTCTCTGGTGCCTATACCTTTCCTAATGCCAAACTGATCGTCATCGAACATATCGTCGATTTTTTTGCATTCTTCTATATATTATACTCGTCAGCAATTAGGATGCATGAGGTGTTAAGCTGATTGTGTCATAATTCTCGCACATTTCAGCTCTTGCAGTCTTCGGAATTGTGTGGATGGTATTCTCCCAAAATTCAGAAGGTATATTATGAGACTCATACATTCCACGCACCATAGTTAATAATCGTTTTGTAGGCACTTCCCCTAATGATTTTAGAAATCCTGATGGGATGTTATCGGTCCCTTCTGCCTTGTTTTATCGTAAGTTCTCCAAACCTGTCTTAAATTCTGATTCTAATACTTGATCCCATATCTCCTCTAAATCGACACCTCTTTCTTCTTGTATCACATCAGACCAATCGCCCCCTTCATAGAGGCCTTCAGTGTACTCTTTCCACCTATTCACTCTCTCCTCTGCATTTAACAATGGAATTAAGGTTGCACTCTTAATGTTACCAGCCTTGCTTTTAATTTCAACGAAGGTTAACTTGACTTTCCTATATGCTGAGTCAGTCTTTCAGACTATCAATTTGTTTTCGATTTCTCCACATTGTTCAAATGTATGTGAAATCTTATGGGACTTAACTGCTAAGTTCATCAGTCCCTAAGCTTACACACTACTTAACCTCAATTATTCTAAGGACAAACACACACACCCATGCCCGACGGAGGACTCGAACCTCGGCCGGGATCAGCCGCATGGTCCATGACTGCAGCGCCTTGGACCGCTCGGCTAATCCCGCGCTTCTCCACATTCTTCATGCAGCCATTTCGTCTTTGCTCCCCTGCACTTCCTATTTATTTCATTCCTCAGCGACTTGTATTTCTGTATTACGGAATTTCCCTCGACATTTTTGTAGCTCCTTCTTTCATTGATCAGCTGAAATATTTCTTCTGTTACCCATTGTTTCTTTGCAGTTACTTTCTTCGTACCTATATTTTTCCTTCCAGCTTCTGTGACTCCCTTTTCAGAGATGTCATTCCTCATCAAATGCACTGCCTATCGGACTATTCTTTATTGCTGTGTGTACAAACTCAGACATCTTCAAGTGTATCTCGTCGTTCCATAGTACTTCCGTGTCACATTTCTTTGGATATTGATTCTTCCTGACTAATCTCTTTAACTTCAGCATGCTCTTCATCACTACTACATCGTGTTTATATCTGCTCCTAGGTACGCCTTACAATCTAGAATCTGATTCCCGAATCTCTGTCTCACCGTGATGTAATCTAACTCAAATCTTCCCGTATCACCAGGCCTTTTCGAAGTATACCTCTTCCTCTTGTGAGTCGTTAACAGAATTTTCGCTATTACTTGCTGAAATTTATTACATAACTGAGTTAGTCTTTTTGGCCCTCATTCATTGTCCCAAGCACATATTCTCCTATAACCTTTTCTTCTAATCTTTCCCCTACAACTGCGTTCCTGTCCCCCATGATTATTAGATTTTCATTTCCCTTTGCGCATTTTATTACCTTTTCAGTATCCTCATATACATGCTCTCTTCATCTTCAGTTTGCGAAGTCGGCATGTATACCTTTACTATCGTTGTCGGGATTGGTTTTCTGTCGATTCTGATAAGAATAGCCCTATCACTAAACTGTTCACAGTAACTCACTCCCTGCCCTAGCTTCCTATTCATAACGAATTCCACTCCCGTTATACTATTTTCTGTCTATACTCATCTTAATAGAAATCCTTTTCCATTACCCTTCATTAACACCTACTATATCTAGATCATTTCCCGTTACAGATTTTCTAGCTTCCCTATAACATTCAAGCTTCTGACATTCAACGCCCCGATTCGTAGAGCGTTATCTTTTTTTTTTGATTATTCAATCTTTTTCACATGGTCACCTGTATATGTGCTATATGTTTTGTCTAAAGGCCAAGTACGGGTCGTGTCATGTGATTTGGTTCGATTTCAATGTATTGTTTGCGGTTTTCCATCTTAGCGTTAAGGACAGTGCAACTGAGTAAACTCTGAGATTCAGAGTTTGATAGGTAAACGTTTTTCAGGTTCGCTATTAATCTATGCCGCACATTAATCTTGTTTAGTAGTCTCAAGGAGTTTTACAGTATAGTGATCAAGTCTATACAGAGAGTGGTGCATTGTGTGGGCAGATGTTTCCTCGAACTGTCAGTATTTTCTTTTGACTGAGCGTCCTTGTAGTACTTATATTTATGCTTATCAGTGCACTGCTTTTACAAATCATGTATCAGCAGGCACCTTTATCCGTGCTAAGTGCATTTTTCTTCTTTTAAAGGCTAATATATTTTTATAATTCTGTTCTTTGTTAAGACTCGTGATCTGTTGGGGAGAGAGGGAGAGAGAGAGAGAGACATAGAGATAGAGAGAGTTTTTGTAAGCTATAAGTCGTTTCTCGCAAAGTGCTTTTGAAATCATATTTTGGGAAAGTGGTCTTAATCGTTTAATGTCTGATTTTAGCTCATTTATTGGTGAAACCTTCTACATTAATTCATAGTTAAGTGTAATTATTTTTCAATTGGAGCTCTGATTCCTGATATGTTTTAGCTCTGTTACTTGATTTTAGATTACATTATACAAGATGGATCTCCATCCTTTACGGTTTCTTGTGTGTATTTTATATCCTTTCTGAATCATAATTAATCTTTTTGAAACAGATCGCTGAAATTTGGGAGGCCGAAACCGGCGGTAATTTTTGAAGCTGTTGTGAGAGGCTATACTGCACAAACGGACTGTATCTAACTTAATGATTCAACTGTACATCTCTTAAGGAATAGTAATTCTTTTCGTTGATAACCTTGTTTCTCAGTTACTTAAGCTAGCATTTTTTGTTACAGTTTTTGACAAAACAAAATTACGTATAAAACTATACGTGTTTATTTTTCGGTAGATCCCACTACTGAACTAAATCTACTAACAACCCTGTAGGTGGGGCAACAGCAGCCATGAGTATTCATCTTGGGTGTCCATGACATACCGTCCCTTAGCGGTGTTTCGTATTTGAAAGACAACGAATGTTGGGAGAAAATATTCCGAGCTTTTCCGCTTAAGATTTAGCTTTAACGCGACGAAACCGGTAGTGGTACAATTATAAAGGACCAAAATACTTCTCAACTGATTCTTAGTACCCAAGATTAATCAACTAATTTGCGGTAATTCTGAGATCGCTCAAGCATCACGTCGATATCTTGCTAAACAGAGAAAACGGGTTCATTTTATCAGGACGTAGAACCCTATATGAAACCGCAGCAAAGCACAACGTTTTTGGATGAGACCCGAGAATTTGAGTCTCTGGCAAGCCAAAGTCCCTGTGCACCCCGTCGCCCCAGCCCCGTCAGATTTAGTGGTAAGACGGCCCACAGGCTAGTCCGTCATAAACTGAACACAAATCAAGCACGAAAACAGGAAGAAGGTGTATTGAAATGTGAAAAAAGAAGCAAAATAGAAACAGTAAGTAGTCCTAGCTGAAGATGTGCAAGATCTAGCAAACCGGAAAAGCTACGGTATCTTGGTTTTGTGGACACGGTGGGGGACTGAAAAGTTGGAGATCCATGTTGAAATCTCCCTCGTGCCCACCCATTCTTTCTCAAAAATTAAGAATTTAATGTCTAGTCATTGACGTGTCTCTTCTCTTTCTGTATTCTTGGCAGCTGTCATACTATACATTGGCTACAAAATATGAGCCATGTGGTAAGGTTATATTGCTGTCGGAAGTAAACGTGATGAACAGTGAGAGCAGACGAGATGCCTTATCGACCTCTCACAGAAATGGAAATAACCAATGAACATACGTGAACTATCTTATAAAAGAAGAAACTGAATAGTCAGAACTTCCAAAGGGAACGCAAGAGTCGTAACATGAAGTTTTTTGTAGGACAAATAGGAGATACGTACGTCAGGTGGCTCATGGCCTTGTAATCACGGTATCCCAGTGTCGAGTGTCAGTAGATAAATACAAGCTCTCGGCTGCAACCCTGCTATTAGTTCAGACCCCCACTACAACCAGTAGGCCCGATTGGAGGTAGCCGCGCTTTGGTATGAGGACGCTAGGATTAAACAACAAAAATCGAACCAAAACCAAACCAACACACGATGGAAGTCAGCTGACTACAGTGCAGGGCGGAGAGAGGATTCCTGTTGACGAAGTTGCCTGGATGGCAGCGAATTGTTGTTCCTTTGCACGTTGGCGTCTTAAACAAGCAATTGAGATTCCGTCGGCAATAAGAATCAAACAAATTTGTCTCGCGACTAGCATAACAAGATCCATGAACATCTTTCGAACTTTAAGAAATCTGCAAGTTCTTTAAGACATAGTATGACTACGCACTCTTTGTGTCATTATTTCCTACATTTGGTGATAAATAGTAAATATGGTGATGAAGATACGTTGCCGATTGCTGCGGAACTGTGTGTACCGGATGATTGAAATGTAGATGTTCCGTACGAAGAACACGATGAAGAGATACACTGACGTCAATTTGATGGCGTTTTTTTACGGTACATGAAGGAAATGCTCCAATATAAAGTGTTTTCCAGATCAATTAAAAGACGGAAGCATAGATTACGGAGTAAAGTTAGGAATAAATTCCAGAAGTTTAAAGGGATGGTGGAAAAACCTGAAGTTAAATACTGTAAATGAGTTTCGGAATGAGTGGAATCTGAAGACAGAAATGCATTAAATTAGAAAACCAAGTATACCAACAATTTATTCAAGCCAGGAATGCACAGAGACACAAAGCGGTATTGTTTACATGATCGTGTGTTTATTATCAAAGTCCATGCTCTAAAACATAAGCAACTTCCCTTTCCAAAATTCCGAGACATTTTCATATTTGCTTAGTCATTTGCAAGATTTGATTGTTTAATTGTGGAATGATTCAAAAGCGTTAAAAATATGTGTTTTGATAGAGAACAGGGAAAACTGTGTGAGAGTGATTATGAGTGTGAAACTGTTACTTAAATTTTTTAAGCTTATGTGACAAAGTAACACGTTTGTATCGTTTCTTTTGGAGTGATCACAGTCATACGATTACCTAAATCATGCAAGGAGACATATATCACTCACTAGGCGTACAAGTTAGATGAATCGATATAAGATTCCTAACGTATGACACACATACCGTCACCAGTGTCGTATGACTCACCATAAGTGTTTTCCGGTGGAGGACTCCGTTATCTTGTTCCCTTGTGGTCAAACGTCTGGCGTTTCCATTCAAGAGCCACTTAATATCGGCTGTTAATAGAGTAATTGTGCGGAATCAATTTTCATTATAGTTCCCTTCCTTATGCCTCGCTGTTGCAAATGCATATTACTCAACGGCACAAAATCAAATGTGAATACAGAGAAGAGAAAGTTCATATATTGTGAAAAAATATTGGCAGGAGGGAGATCTGTACACGGAACCGCCGGTTTCCTGTCCAAACGCAATGACTATACAACCAAGAGGCTTGGCTCTTTCATTTCGATCGATGTTGCACATCTAGAGCGTGGACCGTTCAGTGTTCTATTTGGCTTCTTGTTTTACAGTTCAGTACACCTTCTACCTTTTTTTCATGCTTGATCTGCATATTGTTTTTGACGGGCTATCCACTGGGTCATCTTGCTACTAAACCTTAGTGGGGTGTGATAGGGAGTTTCCGTTGTGAGCGCGATACATCGTTGGAACTGTCGTCCTATACAGACGATGCCACAAGCTGATTAATAGGGACAGTGCCTATGATGGATGTGGCATGCGCTGACTACGTTATGGAGGCCTATATTGGAAGGCAGTTTCCAGACTAGGATTCAGGTTTCAACGGGACTCAGCAGAAGAATTTTACCGACCCGAGAAGTTGGATAAATGGGGCGAAATCGAGTAATGTGCGAACGACCTCTAGGAACAGTGCGTTCCCACGCACTGGGTGTCAGGACTCGCTTACAAACAATTTATCTGCGTGGGAGAGTTTCCCATGCCAAAGTGCATTTGTAACACCGGTGAGTGCAGTTGGCCGGCAATGCTGGAAAGTGTGAATGATTAACCACACACACACACACACACACACACACACACACACACACACACACAAACACATACACACAGAAACACGCACTCACCGAGTGGTGTTACTTGTTCCGACTGCTATCTGGTGCTCCACATTTTCCGAGACTATTTTTCCTTCACCCGTTTTCACTCCTTTGAAAAAAGAAATTATTCACTTTTCTCCATTTAACTGCTTTGATACTAGCGCTAGCTTCTGCCTGACCCAAGCTTGTCTCAGTACCTAAGCAGTTCCAAGTACAACGATATGCAGTGACAATTCTTCTTGATCGTGCTTAAACATTACTGGACATTTGACAGCCTTGGTTCGCCTTCGGAAACGATGTTCCTATGATAATTCACGCGTTAGCAATTGAGAGAGAAATGTTACGTTCGCTATCCAATCATTGGATGATGCAGACAAAGCCATCTACTTTACCTAGTCTTGATCACAATAAAATATAAATGCGATTTGTGTATTAGGGGTTTCGGTTGACTTGTTTCCATCCCCGAATCATCTTACTAAATAATAAGCATACAAGTATCGTGTTTGGCACAACACGATGGTTACCAATTGTAACTCGTATCATGCATATTTGCCTACGAGTAAGGAGTGGTACGTCAGATACTGTGAATCTAGTTCTTGAACCTGAAATGTAGTTCAGTAATTGGATTTTATGAAATAAACCCGCAAATGAAAGTTAGCAAATTTCAATGTCTGTATATCTACCAGAAACCTCAATACCTGAGCTCTTCTGTTCAATAAAAGGAAGTCCACGCCGAAAACTTTAATACTGTTAGAATGGTTTACAGTTTCCAATGCAGTGAAATCTATTATACTCAGAAGGTTTGTGGTTTTGCAGTCTAGATGAACAACTAGTACTCCAACTCTATTTAAATTAATGGGCTGAAATATACTTTTAGATATCGCATACGTGAACTGAGAGATTCGTAAATAAGCAGCAGTAGTGAGAGAGAGCCATTCGTGATCTAAACCAAAACTGACAATAACTGCATACTGACATATCCTAGTTGCCTAACTGTGTCAGAAGACTTTATGAAACATTGAAATCAACATTAAAACGGACGTTGAAATAAATCATAAGTACACGTTTACTCTAAAGTTGCTAATAAACTCCATTGACGAATTTCTTAGAGGAACCAACAGATCCATATATTATTATTAAAATCAAATAACGTACGAGCAGTAATACGATGAGACGTAGCACCAATAGCCTGTAAGTCTACATCTACATCTATATCTACGTGATTACTTTGCTATTCACAGTTAATAGCCTGGCTGAGTGTTCAATGAACCACCATCAAGCTGGCTCTCTACCATTCCACTCTCGAACGGCACGCGGGGAAAACGATCACTTAAATTTTTCTGTGCAAGCCCTGATTTCACTTATTGTATCATGATGATCATTTCTCCCTATGTAGGTGGATGCCAACAGAATGTTTTCGCAATCGGAGGAGAAAACTGGTGTCTGAAATTTCACGTAAAGATCGCGTCGCAACGAAAAACGCCTTTGTTTCAATGATCGCCACTCCAATCCACGTATCGTGTCTGTGACACTATCTCCCCTATTTTACGATAATACAAAACGAGCTGCATTCTTTGTACTTTTTTCGATGTCACCCGTCAGTCCCACCTGATGCGGATCCATCACCGCATAACAACACTCCAGAATAGGGCCGACAAGCGTGGTGTAAGCAATCTCTTTAGTAGACCTGTAGCACCATCCAAGTGCTCTGCCAATGAATCGCCGTCTTTGGTTTGCTCGAGCCACAATATTATTATGTGATCGTTCCAATTTAGGTTATTTGTAATTGTAATCCCTAAGTATTTAGTTGAATTTATAGCCTTCAGATTTGTGTGCATCATCGCGAAATCGAAATTTAGCTGATTTCTTTTGGTACTCATACGAATAACTTCACACTTTTATTTATTCTGGGTTATTTGCCACTTTTCGCACCATACAGATATCTTATCTAATCATTTTGCAAGTCTTTTTCATCATCTGCTGACTTTACAGGAGGCATCATCTGCAAACAATCTAAGGGGGCAACTCAGGTTGTCTCCTACGTCGTTAATATAGATCAGGAACAATAGAGGGCCTACAACACTTCCTTGGGGAACGACGGATATTACTTCTGTTTTACTCAATGACTTCCCGTTTATTACTACGAACTGTCACCTTTCTGACAGGAAATCAAGAACCCGGTCGCACAACCAAGGCGATACTCCGTAGGCACGCAGTTTGGTTAGAAGACGCTTGTGAGGAACGGTACGGATCTATAGGTACGGAACTTTATGTGAGTGAGTGGTTGTATATAATTGCTAAATATAGAGCTATTGTATCATCATACTCTGTGAGGAACCTGACTGGTATACAGTCTGGACCGGACGCCTTGCCTTTATTAGGTGATTTAAGCTGCTTTGTTATAACGAGGACATCTACTTCTACGTTTCTCATTTGGCAGTTGTTCTTGATTGGAATTCAGGAATGTTGACTTTGTCTTCTTTGGTGAAAGAGTTTCGGAAAACCGTGTTTAATAACTCTGCTTTAGTGGCACTGTCATCAGTGACTTCACCGTTGTTATTGCCCAGTGAAGGTATTGATTGCGTCTTGCCACTGGTATAATTTATGTATGACCAGAATCTCTTTGGGTTTTCTGCCAGATTTCGAGAGAGAAATTCGGTGTGGAAATTATAAAAACGATCTCGCATTCAAGTACGCGCTATATTTCGAACTTATTTAAAACTTTGACTATCTTGGGGATTTTGCGATCTTTTAAATTTGGCACGCTATTTTCGATGCTTCTCCAACAGCGATCTGACTCGTTTTGTTTATCGTGGGGGATCAGTACCACCACTTATTACTTTATGTGGTATATATCTCCCAATTGCTGTTGATATCATCTCTTCGAAAACATTCCACAACTTTTCTACACTTACATGATCAGATCGGAAGGAGTGATGACAGTCTCTTGAAAAGGCTTTAATAGCATTTTTATCAGCATTTTTAAATAGATATACTTTGCGTTTCTTTCTGATGGTTGTAGGTGTTACGGTATTCTGCCTAGCAGCAACTGCCTTCTGGTCACTAATCCCTCTATTCGTCACAATTATTACTATTTATCCAGGATTATTTGTTGCGTAAAAGTCAAGTATGATTTCGCAACCATTTACACTTCGAGTGGACTCATGAACTAATTGTTCAAAATAATTTTCGGAGAAAGCATTCCGCAGAATTTCGGATGACGTTTTATGCCTGCCGCCGGCTTTAATTTTTCCAGCATGTCGAGGGTAGACTGAAGTCACAATCAACTACAATTATATGAGCACTTCATCGTCAGGCCAGAAGTGGCCCAGCGGGACTATCCGACCACCGTGTCATCCTCAGTTGAGGATGCGGAAAGGAGGGGCGTGTGGTCAGCACACCGCTCTCCTGGTCGTTACGATGGTTTTCTTTGATCGGAGCCGCTACTATTTGGTCGAGTAGCTCCTCAGTTGGCATCACGAGGCTGAGTGCACCCCGATAATTATATGATCTGGGTACTTATTTGAAATGAGACTCAAGTTTCCGTTGAATTGTTCAGCAACTATATCTTCTGAGTCGGGGGTCGGTAGAACAATCCAATTAATAGTTTAGTCCGATTGTGATGTAAAACCTCTACCCATACCATTTCACACGAAATATATACTTCAATTCTGCTACAAGGCAAACTACTTCCGACAGCAATAAATACTCCATTACCAACTGTATGTAATCTATCCTTTCTGTACACTGTTAGATCGTTTGAAAAAATTTCGGCTGAACTTATTTCCGGCTTTAGCCAGCTCTCTGTACCTGCAACTATTTGCGCTTTATTGCTTTCTATTAGGGCTTGGAGCTCTGGTTCTTTCCCAACACAACTACGACAATTTACGACTACAATACTAATCGTTTCGAAAACCACCTTACTGTATTTTACGGGCCCACTTTTAGACGGACGCCCCTCATGTCTTCTCTGAGACCTTCTAACCTGAAAAACCGTCCAGTCCCTTCCACAGAGCCCCCGCTACCCGTATAACCACCTTCTGTGTGTAGTGGACCCCTGACCTATTAAGCGGAACCCGGAAACCCACCACCCGATGACGCAAGTCAAGGAATCTGCAGCCTACACGGTCACAAAACCGCCTGAGCCTCTGATTCAGACCCTCCAATCGGCTCTGCGCCAAAGGACGTCAGTCGATTCTATCGACGATGCAGCAGATGGTGAGCTCCGCCTCATCTCGGAAGCAAGACTGGCAGTCTTTACCATTTCCGATATCCACACGAAACCAGACAGAATCTGCTCCGATCCAAAGCGACTCACGTCATTGGTACCTACATGAGCCACCACCTGCAGTTGGCTGCACCCTGTACTCTTTATGGCACCCGGAAGCACCCTTTCCACATCCGGGATGACTCCCCTCGGAATGCACACGAAGGGCACACTGGCTTCCTTCCCTTCCTTGGCAGCCAAGCTCTTAATGGGCCCCATTACACGCCTAACGTTGGAGTTCCCAACTACCAGCAAAGCCACCCTCTGTGAATTCCCAGACCTTAAGGGGCCGAGAAGCTTCTTCTGGAAGAGTGTGGACGAATACATCCAGCACAGAGACATCGTCAGCCACAGATAACGCCCGAAACCTGTTCGTCAAATGAACCGGGGAGGCCCTACAATCGGCCCCTCGGAAAGTCTTTCGCTGCCTGCCAGACTTTGGAATGATCTCCCACTCGATCACGGGTAAGGGGTCAACCTTAGTGCAGGCAGTACCCTGGGCGGTCACAACAGCGGACCTATCGGAGGACACGTGGGATGTCCTCGACGTCCCTCGCATTCCCCACGTTCGATCCCCCACAGTGATGCCCCTTGGCAGTAGCCTCAAGCTGTTTGACGGAAGCCAACGCATCCTGGAGCTGTGAGCGAAGGATCATCTTATGTATTTATGTCAGTGTAGGGGGCATATTTTCTATCAATATCAGATCCTCCACTAGATTAAAATCGCAGTGAAAATCTAATGAAACTCTGCGCAGCGTCTCCGGTATGCCAGTCGGTCGCGTCACATCGCTCTTTTAAGTACGGAGCGCACAGTGCCCGCATAACGATCCCTGGAACAGTAGTCGCTCCCACCATGTGTGAAGTGTGTGCTGTCATTCCATTTCTTCACATTTAAGTGGCTTCCCTGTTTTTGTGCAGCCTACATATAAATTAAATGTCATATGTAAGATGCGGATGTGGTGTAGGAACTTCGAATCAGGGTTCACAGACGTTCATAATACTGTTGGTCATCGAAGGAAGCGAGTGTCAACTGGTGATCTTGTACTGTGAGTGGATCAGGGGATTAGCGGAAACTGTCTGTGAATGGCGGTTCAGAAGAGGTGATGGGGAATAATGTCGTCATGCATTGCCCTTCATGACAATTATCGGCATCACAATTCTACTACAATGAAGACTCTCCTGCAGCGTGTTTGATGGGAAGTGTTTGATCACCTACCATACGACCCGGATTTCGTTCCCTCAGATTTTCACCTCTTTGCTTACACAAGAATCGCTGACTACGAGGACAGTGTTTTGATACAAAGAGCTGCAGTCCGTTGCGATGATTTGAATATGGGTCTCGGCCATTAACTAGTCGTCGAGTGAATAAAAAAGAAGTAAAATTTGCAACTTTCGACTGGTGTTTCGTTGTACTGAAAGTCGTAACGTATTCAGCTAATTAATTATCATCCGTCCCCCCTTCCTACCCAGCTTTCTACAGACTACCAATATGGTTTACCTCTCTCCCTCACCTAATACATGACTTTACGTTACGGCTTTTTAAGAACATCAGCATATCTATTCCTTAAATGTATTATTTATTATTTCGATGAGTGTTCTGCAATTGTAGAAGCTATATCCGCTATGGCGCAATGAAACGAAAAGTTTATCTTACCTAACACGCGCTCGCAGACACACACACACACACACACACACACACACACACACACACAACACCTACTTCTCAGGTTTTTGTCTAGACTAGCCCTCCATTCGGATCTCCGGGAGAGGACTGCCAAGGGCATGGCGACCATGAGACTAATCTTGAAATAACCAATGAATGGATAGCGAAAGGGGCATGGTTTGAACGGCGTAGGAAAGCTAGAGAATCTGAAAATGAAAATACAATCTATAGATAGTGAGGTAAGGGAAGAGAAATGAAAAGAATGCAAGCATTTCCATTCAGACGAGTTTCGGGTAATATCAAAAGCAACAAAAATGATATAAAGAGAATAGGAGGCATTACGAATAGGAAGGCAGGGCAAAGAGTAAGTTACTGTGAACAGTTCAGCGGTAGTGTTATTCTCATCAGAACCTACAGAAATCCAATGCCGACAACGTCGGAAGCTGAAGATGAAGAGATGGAAAAAGCGTATGAGAATATTGAACAGCTAATTAAGTAGGTAGATGGAGATGAAAGTGTAATAGTCATGAGGGACTGGAGTCCAGTCATAGGGAAAGAAGAAAGCGTTACGGGGGACTATGGGCTGGATAGTAGCTAAGTGAGACGAAGAAGACTCTGCGTTAGTTTCAGCTAACAGTAGTGAATACTCTGTTGGAGAATCACAGGAGAAGAGATATACTAGGAAAAGGCCGGGAGAGACTTCAAGATATCATTTACACTACATCATGGTCAGACACGGATTCCGAAATCAGATACTGGATTGAAAGGCGTACCCTTGAGCCAATTTATCAGTGATGAAGAGTAGGCTACAGTTTAAGAGACTAGTCAGGAAGAATCATTGGGCAATGAAGTGGGATACGGAAGTAATAAGGAATGACGACATACGGTTGAAGTTCTCTAAGGCTATAGATACAGCAATAAAAAATAGGTCAGTAGGCTGTACAGTTGAAGAGGAATGGACAAGCTTAAAAAGGGTCATCAAAAATGTTCAAATGTGTGTGAATTCCTAAGGGACCAAACCGCTGAGGTCATCGGTCCCTAGACGTACACACTACTTAAACTAACTTATTATAAGAGCAACACACAGACACGCCCATGCCCGACAGACGACTCGAACCTCCGGCGGGAGGGGCTACGCAAGGCGCAAGGCCTATCACAGAAGCTGGAAAGGAAAGCGTAAGTACGAAGAAGGTAACTGCGAAGGAATCATGGGTAATAGAAGAAATACTTCAGTTAATCGATGGAAGAAGTAAGTTCAAATATGTTCAAGGAAATTCACGAGTAAAGAAATACACGTCACTTAGGAAGGAAATTTGTAGGAGGACGAAATGGCTGCATGAAAAATGCGAAGAAATCTAAACAGAAATGATTACCGGAAGGACTCACTACTGCAGAAGAGAGAGCGGATGGATGAAAAAAGTGCACTGAACGCTTCTATGACGGTGAGAACTTTCCTGATGATGTATTACAAAATAAACCGGACTTGATATAAGACAACTAGGGGATCCATTATTAGAATCAGAATTAGAAGACCTTTGGATGACTTACGATGAAGAAGGCAAAAGGATAGATAACATTATCTTATAATTTCAAAAATCAGTGGAGAACTTGCGACAAATCGAATGTATCGTTGAAGTGCAGAATGTATGAGACTGGCGATTAAGCATTTGACTTTCGGAAAAACACCATCCACAAAATTCCCAAAAATGCAACAGAAGACAAGTGCGAGAATTGCATCCAAGTTGCTGAGATGAATAATAAACAGAGGTATTGAAAAAAAAACTTGGCGGTATTTTAGATGACGATCAACTTCGTTTTAGAAAAGGTAAAAGCCCCAGGAGGGCAAATTTCACGTTCCGGTTGATAATGGAAGTAAGGCTAAAAAAACATCACGATATATTTGCAGTATTTGTCGAACTGGAAAAAGCTTTTGATAATGTCAAATGGTGCAAGATTTTCGAAATTCTGAGAGAAACAGGGGTAAGCTGCAGAGAAGAACGAGCAATATACATTAAGTACAACGTCCAAGAGGGGGCAATAAAAGTGGATGACCAAGAACGAAGTGCTTGGTTTTAAAATGATTGTGGAGGGGGGGGGGTGAGGAGGGGGCCATAATCTTTTGCCCCTAGTGTTAAATCTACACATCGAAGATGAAATGACGGAAATAAAGGAAAGGTTCATGTGTGTAATAAAAATTCAAGGTGGAAGGTTATCAACGATAAGTTCGCTTATGACAATTGCTTCGTCATTGAATGTGAAGAAGGATTACAGGATCTGCTAAACGAGATGAGCAGTCTAATGAGTAAAGTATATGGATTGGGAATAAACCGAAGAAAGACAAAAGCCACGTGAAGTAGCCTAAGTGAGAACAGCATTGTATGATAGTGAAACATGGACTAAGAGGAAACTGGAAATGAAAAGAATCGAATCAGTCAGTACATGGTGCTACAGAAGAATGCTGCAAATTAAGAGGACTGATTATAAGGAATACAAAGGTTCTCCGTAGTATAGGTGAGGAAGAAAATATATGCGGAGCACTGAGAAGAAGAAAGCATAGAACGGCACGACATCCGTTAAGACATCACGGAGTGGCTTCCATGGTAGTAGAGAGAGCTTTAGAGGGCAAAAAGTATAGAGGAAATAGAGATTTGTATACATACAGTAAATAATTGAGGGTATGAATTACAAGTGTTATTCTGTGACCAAGGGACTGGCATAGGAGACGACAAACCTGTCAGAAGTCTTATGATTCCACAAAAATGTGTACGTGTTCTTGTCTGTGGCTTAATTTACGAGCAACACAGTCAACAAGTTACAATCCTTAGGTTCGACCAACGTTTCCGTTGGTTGCAAATTAAACGCTTGAAGAGAAAATCCACTCTCAAATACCACCAGTTTGGGTGACAGCAGCCCACCTGACATCCTACCAATTTATGTTGTGTTAGGCTGAAGAGAACCAAGGCTCTAAAATGATTCTGATCTCGAATAATTTGCTCTACCTTTCGGTTTGTCAGTTAAACTTAAGAAAAAGTAAACTACACTATTGGCCATTAAAATTGCTACACCAAGAAGAAATGCAGATTATAAAGCGGGTATTCATTGGAAATACATATTATACTAGAACTGACATGTGATTACATTTTCACGCAATTTGGGTGCATAAATCCTGAGAAATCAGTACCCAGAACAACCATCTCTGGCCGTAATAACGGCCTTGATACGCCTGGGCACTGAGTCAAACAGAGCTTGGATGGCGTGTACAGGTACAGCTGCCAATGCAACTTCAATACGATACCACAGTTCATCAAGAGTAGTGACTGGCGTATTGTGACGAGTCAGTTGCTCGGCCACCGTTGACCAGAAGTTTTCAGTACGTGAGAGATCTGGAGAATGTGCTGGACAGGGCAGCAGTCGAACATTTACTGTATCTAGAAAGGCCCGTACCGGATCTGCAACATACGGTCGTGCATTATCCTGTTGAAAGGTAGGGTTTCGCAGGAATCGAATGAAGGGTAGAGCCACGGCTCGTAACACATCTAAAATTTAACGTGCACTGTTCAAAGTGCCGTCAATGCGAACAAGAGGTGACCGAGACTTGTAACCAATGGCACGCTATTCAATCACGCCGGGTGATACGCCAGTATGGCGATGACGAATACACGCTTCCAATGTGCGTTCACCGCGATGTCCCCAGATACGGATGCGACCATCATAATGCTATAAACAGAACCTGGATTCATCCGAAAAATGACGATTTGCCATTCGTGCACCCAGGTTCGTCGTTGAGTTTACCATCACAGGCACTCCTGTCTGTGATGCAGCGTCAAGGGTATCCGCAGCCATGGTCGCCGAGCTGATAGTCCATGCTGCTGAAAATGTCGTCGAACTTTTCGTGGAGATGGATGTTGTCTTGCAAACGTCTCCATCTGTTGACTCAGGGATCGAGACGTGGCTGCACGATCCTTTACAGCTACGCAGACAAGATGCCTGTCATCTCGACTGCTATTGATAAGAGGCCGTTGATATCCAGCACGGCGTTCCGTATTACCCTCCTGAATCCACTGATTCCATATTCTGCTAACAGTCATTGGATCTCGACCAACGTGAGCAGCAATGTCGCGATACGATAACCACAATCGCGATAGGCTACAATCAGACCTTTTTCAAAGTCGGAAAAGTGATGTTACGCAAATCCTCCTTACACGAGGCATCACAGCTACGTTTCACCAGGCAACCCCGGTCAACTGCTGTTTGCGTATGAGAAATTGGTTGGAAATTTTCCTCATGTCAGTACGTTGTAGGTGTCGCCATCTGCGCCAACCTTGTGTGAATGCTCTGAAAAGCAAATCATTTGCATTTCGCAGCATCTTATTCTTGTCTGTGAAATTTTGCATCTGTACCACGTCATCTTCGTGGTGTGGCAATTTTAATGGCCAGTAGTGTAGTACAATATGAAGAAATTCAGTAGCTTTCTCTGCCCCTTGCACATGGGACGCGAAAAGTGGGGAACATGGTGGTACATGACACAGGTTCACAGCATAACTTGTTGACCGAATCATCAATTTGACTTTCTGACACGAAGTTCACTTCCTGTTTGTCATATTTACAGACACTGGACGGATGTTCCCCGAGATAAAATAAAAATAGGTCAAGTTTCCAGTTGAGATCAAGGCATCCATGAGGTTTTTCTTAAGGCAACTGCGCCAACTAGAAGTTCTCACCCAAATGTTCTCTCTGGTGCAGTTCCTTCTAGTTGGGAGTTTGCTTGAAGGTACTGAAGCTCTGTGACGAGTCGAAACTTAAATAGCCCGTTCTAATGTCAAGTAAGGAAATGAAAAAATAAGAAGCCTATTAGTGTGCAAGCGGACAATATCACGAAACAAAAATTGTTATATCTATTAATTTAACTTTAAAAACAGATGAAAGTAAAACACACACACAGTCTAAAATTAGTTTGAAGGTTTGCGATATTTTGTGGAATTCTTGTGGACAGGAGCGAAAGCATTATGTAGAAAGCTGATGGGGAGAGAGCATCCTTAGCTGATTCACAGGGGGTTACTGGTCAGGTAGAGTCATTGCGTAGTTGACCCTCTGACATAGCAGAAGAGGCAGTAGTAGATAATATTATCATATTTGTGCGTGTGTGTCAAAAAACAACGACCATTTACAATTTGTCGAGTACGACCTTTTTTAAGAATGCGAAGACTTTCCATAAAATCATAGCTTTGCTTTTTGGCGCGTTGAAGTTCGAGAAGTGTGGCTGCAGTCATTCTTCCTATTGTGTTTGTTATCCTAGTTGGATAAACAACACATCATACAGCTTGGTAAAGTACACAGTGACTGTATCTTCAAAGCGTTTATTGTACTAAGATAGTTGGTAAACTCATTAAAGCGTTATTTATAAGTACCTCTGTGTTTTAGAAGAGACTGAAATAAAAGCACAAAACACATATTAGGATATAGCATCTCTCCCAATTTTTAAGTCTGTTGGCAGGATCTCCGTAGGGGCAAAATTTGTGAGATGGCAAACGTAAATACAATGGCAGTTTTCCATACCAATCCCAGCAAGTTATAGTCGACATTAGCAACAGCATTAATTGTCATTCCGGGAAATTCTTCCGAATTAATTAGCAATTGAGGCAGGAACAGACCACCTTCGACACAAACCCATGAAAAGAAATCAGATGGAATTAAATCAAGTGACCGTGGATGGTACTGAGGAAGAGGAAAATCATGGTGGGAAGTGCACCCAATCCAATACATCTGAATGAAAGTGTGTTGGACTACAGTCTTGTTATAAAAGGAAGTTTCACTGACTTGTTGGAATTGTGGCATAAGCCACTGGTGTAGCATTGCCAGCTATGCAACTTCAGTCACTACTTCATCAGCTGGGAAAAATGATTATAGACTTTTGACGAGAACATGGCACAAAATACAGTAAGTTTAAAGGAGTCGCGAATGTGTTCCACAACCACTTGTAGATGCTGTCTGCGCCAAACACGAACGTTACGATGATTGAAGTATTCAAACACACATTATCACTTCCTCACTGGAAGCAAACTTCTGTAAAAGCCGTCTTCCTCCAGTAACTGTTGCAAGTCATTTCAAAATTCGTAACGAAACTCTTTTCCCACAGTGGTCAATGCATGGGACAACTGAAGATATTATGTTTTTACATTTGAAATATTGCGTAGAATGCGCCGAACAGTTCACTGTCGTATCTGCAGATCTTTGCTCACGCGCATCACGGATTCCCTCGGACTCATGACGAATGATTCCCACACTCGCGCACCTTCTCTACTGACTGTCGCAACCAGCCTGTTTTCTTCTCACCACATAATCATCTCCTCTCACGGAATGTGTTTATCTGTCGGAGATTTTACCTGACATTTGGCACGACATATTCGTTGAACCGACAAAATTCAATCTTATTTAGTGATTTCAAGGTTGCAAAACAGAACTGTCGCTCCAACAGATGTCATGTTGTGACAAGTGTGCCCCATAGCGATGCGTTCTGCAGCAACGCCACGACGAATATTATGATTCGTACGTTGTAGAGATTCTCTGTACGCTGATATGTTGACTATTCTGTACGTCCTACATTCGTGTTTTTTGTGCAGCCCGACAGATACTTACGAATAACGCTCAATTTTGTCAACACGGTGATCAGAAAATTCTGCAGTTCATGATTTCGGCACCGTGTGCGGCAAAGTTACAACGAGGTTCAGATATGGGATTCACTTCCAAAATTAACTGAAGAGTGTTCATTTTTGGTGCAGCGGCCGCAAACCTGGTTAAATAAATGCGGCTTAGCCTTCAGTATTTGAGTCACAAAATTAATTCGTGCGACAAGGTGCTCCTCTGATGCTACAGAAGTAGCATACATCGTAATGTTAGTGGTCGTCATAGAAAACAAAGTGTAAGATATGGAGACTGTCATGGCTATGAGACAGGATACTAGTGCCTCTACTCATATATGTGGCGTCCAGGTGGTACCACACGTTTCTATTCCATCTAGTAGGGCAGGGGAGGGAAAATTTCCCATGAGAGTCTACCAACCATTGTTTCTTACTCCTAACCACTAATGCCGTCCGTTTATCGTCTGCCCAAACAATAAAATTATGCAAGTTCGTTCGTCATCACTGTTTAGCGCGTAATACCTCCAAAGTCAAGAAACATTCATTTAGTATGAATCGCCGTAATACTGTAAATTTTATCGAGCAAGCAACACGCGTTAGGTGAAATTTCTCCTCTAAAACGGTTTTGGCTCTCTTCAGCTGATACAGATACGATACTTGTTCACAAACAACTCTTCACACTTGAAGAAGGGTTAGATATGCCACTTGGCGAGTGCAGGTTGACTATTACCTTTCTAAAGGCTCCAAAAAGCTTCAAAGACAACGGTGGGAGCTAAATTTCAGCAGTTGGCATTAGTTTTCGACACATCCAAATTGACATTTCACTCTTGCAGCGGAGTTTGCGGCGATATGAAGCTTCCTGGTACATTAAAACTGTATGGCGGACCGCCACTTGAACGCGGGACCCTTTCCTCTCGAAGAGATGTAGTCTACCGACCGACCTTGGCAAGCACGACTCACGACTCGTCGTCGTAGCTTCACTTCCGCAAGTACCTCATCTCCTACTTTCCATGCTTCCTAGAAGATCTTCTACTAAACTTGCAAGACAGTGCTGCGTAACTGTTACTCACCACGTATCACTAGATCGTCCATATCCTTAAGATATTTGTGTCCAAGAGGTGAGTTCAAATCATATAGAATTAAATATCTGGCTACTGCATGGAAGAAAATAGGATCGATGAGTTACGCATCATAAGGAGTGTACCATGGACACAGCTTTTTTAAAATCCTTCAGCCAGAAGGAACAACAGAGACGACATCAGTATTAGTTGAGACTATGGGGAGCTTGAATAATTAACATTCCCTATATACTTATTGTAGAGCCCGCATCTCGTGGTCGTGCGGTCGCGTTCTCGCTTCCCACGCCCGGGTTCCCGGGTTCGATTCCCGGCGGGGTCAGGGATTTTCTCTGCCTCGTGATGGCTAGGTGTTGTGTGCTGTCCTTAGGTTAGTTAGGTTTAAGTAGTTCTAAGTTCTAGGGGACTGATGACCATAGATGTTAAGTCCCATAGTGCTCAGAGCCATTTGAACATTTGAACTTATTGTAGAATCCAGGTCCAATCGAAATAATTACTTTGCTAGTGAACTTATTACCCCGTAATCAATTTTACTTCAAGGTTCCCGAAACTAGCAGTAAAATTAATAACTCAAGAGGAGAAGGTTCATAACAGACGAATTCATGACCTGATGGGGAGCAGTGTTCTCCAATCTGACTGCAGGCCTAGTCATTAGGAGAGGATTTAGTCATTTGCTCAAGATAGTGACCATCGTTAAATCCAGATTAAAATCCAGACGGCTCTGTTCTTCTTCCTAGAGGAGGCACAGTGGTACAAAGACCATTGCATTTGGGATCGAGAAACTTCTGTATATTGAAATAGGCCTGCTCTCCAAGTCTCATCTGGTAACCCTGTTCCTCCGACCATTCCCACTAGATCCCATCCCCTCACTCCCGCTGCAGCAGTCGGTACTAGGCTTATATTTAGAAGTAGAAAGCTTACTGGACACGCCGAGGTCACGGCCACCGCAGACCCATTTCCACGGCTCTCTTCCGACCAACAGATATACCCAGTCGAAACAGCCGAATATGCTTTGCTATTATCACTTGCTCACATGAGCCATATTACAGTTTACCTGTTCATTACACTGAGCAGAATACAATAACGTGTTATGTACATGGGCGTCGCTGTTTTCTCTCAGCACGCTTGAAGACATCGCGGTTTTGCCATGTGGCATCATCTTCCGCCACGTGGTAAGATCTCACAGCAACCCTTTGTCTTCTGGTCTATTATCTCATGGATTCACCTTATCCTCTAGTATGCATTCCGTTTGCTCGAGCGTGTTGGTCTTACAGGTGTCGTTTAAGCCAGTATTGATTTTTTTGTGTAGATTCATACGTTCGTTGACTGATATCTTTGTCTATCTCGCCTTAGTATACAAGTAGCACCAAAACGTGAGTGTACGCTGCTGTCGGGTCTATGTCTATCAACTCTAACTGATAAAATTCGTTTTCTTAGTTTTGGATCCCGGTCCTCCTTACTCAGTTTCCTTATTAATTGTACCCCTTAGAAATAGCGCGTCTGAATAGCCACGCGGTCCAACTCGCTGCTTCCCGAGCGGGAAGGCGTGCCAGTCTCTGGAACGAATCCGCCCGGCGGATTAATGCCGAGGTCCGGAGTGCCGGCCAGGCTGTGGATGGTTAGCACACTGGACTGCCATTCGGCCGGTCAACGTTTCAATCCATAGTCCAGCCATCCTGATTTAGGTTTTCCGTGATTTCCCTAAATCGCTTCGGGATGGCTCCTTTGAAAGGGCACGGTCGACTTCCTTCCCCATCCTCCCCTAATCCACGAGACCGATGACCTCGCTGTTTGGTCTCCTCCGCCAAACAACCCAACCCAACCCTTATAAATAGGGACGAAGTTGATTGCCATTCGTAGTGGAGACTGAGTAAGATATCAGTTTACTTAATTCCTTATAGCTTGTAAATATCCACTCCGAAAGTCAGAGCCTGTTCAAGCGATCTAGCAATTCTTGGTTTTAGACACAACTGGGCATGCAAACTACATCCATATCAGGAATTATTTGTAAATCGGTTTCCTAATCACTATCATTCCCGAAAATTTTTGGCTACTTTGGCTCCATCCTACATTATGGTGATTATTTCTTTACTTCCTAACACAGGTCCTCACAACTTATTCAGTCTTCTTGTCAGTGTTCTCCTCACATTCATTTCCTCACCTACTGTGCAGAGAACTTCCTTATTTCGTATCTCATCAGTCGACGACCTTTCAGTTACAATGTATAACACCATATCTCAACCATCTCGATTTTTGTATGTATTTGCCTACCATGCAGGGGGCCGGGATAGATTCCCGGCCATTTTGGAGATTTCCTCCCCTCCCCCCCCTTGTGAACAGGGTGTTGTGTTGTCCTCATCAGCATTTCGTCCTCGTCTCCGGCACGCGAATAGCCCAGTGTGGCGTCGGGTGTAATAAGACTCGCATTCAGTGGCCGAACTTCACCGAATGTGGCCTCCCGGCTGTCAATGCCATACCATCATTTCATTTTTCTTTTCCATTTTCTCATAATATGTTATTCACTTACGTACAATATTGTGCTTCAGACATTTCCAAGTTAAGTTCTTTGTTTGATACTACGACACTTCTGATGGCAACAAATACTATTTTTGTACGGTGCTAGTTTGCTTTTTACATACCACTTGTTTCTTTTTCTCCTCATTTACAATAATGTACCTGTTTGGTTGTAACGTTGCAGCTAATTTCGTTTACAGTTCTACCTTTCGTTTACTCTTGGCCCGTGTATTGTCTTCAGTAAAATGCCCAACATTTCAGTAGGTGTTGTAACTATTCCTTACTTTGATCTACATCTACATCTACATGGATACTCCCAAAATCACATTTAACTGCCTGGCACAGGGTTCATCGAACCACCTTCACAATTCTCTATTATTCCAATCTCGTATAGCACGCGGAAAGAATGAACACCTATATCTTTCCGTATGAGCTCTGATTTCTCTTATTTTATCTAGGTGATCGTTCCCCCTATGTAGGTCGATGTCAACAACGAAAAACGCCTTTCTTTCAATGATTTCCAGCCCAATTCCTGTATCATTTCTGTGACACTCTCTCCCATATTTCACGATAATACAATACGTGCTGCCCTTCTTTGGACTTTTTCGATGTACTCCGTCAGTCCTATCTGGTAAGGATCCCACACCGTGCAGCAGTATTCCAAAAGAGGACGCATAGTGTAGGCAGTCTCCTTAGTAGACCTGTTACATTTTCTAGGTGTCCTGCCAATAAAACGCAGTCTTTGGTTAGCCTTCCCCATAACATTTTCTATGTGTTACTTCCAATTTAAGTTGTTCGTAATTGTATTACCTAGGTATTTAGTTGAATTTACGGCTTTTAGATTAAACTGATTTATCGTGTAACCAAAGTTTAACGAGTTCCTTTTGGCACTCATGTGGATGACCTCACCCTTTTCGTTATTTAGGGTCAACTGCCACTTTTTGCATCAGTCAAATACCTTTTCCAAATCGTTTTTCAGTTTGTTTTCATCTTCTGATGACTTTATAAGTCCATAAACGACAGCGTCATCAGCAAACAAGTGAAGGCGGCTACTCAGATTGTCTCCAAAATCGTCAGTATAGATAAGGAACAGCAAAGGGCCTATAACACTAACTTGGGGGACGCCAAAAATCACTTCTGTTTTACTCGAAGACTTTCCGTCAATTACTACGAACTGTGACCTCTCTCACAGGAAATCACAAATCCAGTCACTTAACTGAGACGACATTCCATAAGCACGCAATTTCACTACGAGTCGCTTGTGTGGTACAGTGTCAAAAGCTTTCAGGAAATCCAGAAATACGGAATCGATCTGAAATCCCTTGTCAATAGCACTCACCGCTTCATGTGAATAAAGAGCTAGGTATTTTTCACAGGAAAAATGTTTCCTAAACCCATGTTGACCATGTCAATAGACAGTTTTCTTCGAGGTAATTCATAATATTCGAGCACAAAATATGTTCTAAAGCCCTGCTGCACATCGACGTTAACGATATGGGCCTGTAATTTAGTGGATTACTCCTACTGAAATGGTACTGAAACAGAGGATGACAGACTAAAGGCCGAAATACTAAATGTCTTTTCCCAAAGCTGTTTCACAGAGGGAGTCTGCACTGTAGTTCCTTCTCTAGATTGTCGCACAGATGGCAAAATGGTAGATATCGAAATAGACGACAGAGGGGCAGAGAAACAATTAAAATCGTTCAAAAGAGGAAAGGCCTCTGGACCTGATGGGATACCAGTTCGATTTTACACAGAGTACGCGAAGCAACTTGCCCCTCTTCTTGCAGCGGTGTACCGTAGGTCTCTAGAAGAGCGTAGCGATCCAAAGGATTGGAAAAGGGCACAGGTCATCCCCGTTTTCCAGAAGGGACGTCGAACAGATGTGCAGAACTATACACATATATCTCTAACGTCGATCAGTTGTAGAATTTTGGAACACGTATTATGTTGGAGTATAATGACTTTTCTGGAGACTAGAAATCTACTCCGTAGGAATCAGCATGGATTTCGAAAAAGACGGTCGTGTGAAACCCAGCTCACGCTATTCGTCCACGAGACTCAGAGAGCCATAGACACGGGTTCACATGTAGACGCCGTGTTTCTTCCGCAAGGCGTTCGATACAGTTCCCACAGTCGTTTAATGAACAAAGTAGGAGCATACGGACTATCAGACCAATTGTGTGATTGGATAGAAGAGTTCCTAGATAACAGAACGCAGCATGTCATTCTCAATGGAGAGAAGTATTCCGAAGTAAGAGTGATTTCAGGTGTGCCGCAGGGGAGTGTCATAGGACCGTTGCTATTCACAACATACATAAATGACGTTGTGGATGACATCGGAAGTTCACTGGGGCTTTTTGCAGATGATGCTGTGGTGTATCGAGAGGATGTAACAATGGAAAATTGTACTGAAATGTAGGAGGATCTGCAGCGAATTGACGCATGGTGCAGGGAATGGCAATTGAATCTCAATGTAGACAAGTGTAATGTGCTGCGAATACATAGAAAGATAGTTCCCTTATCATTTAGCTACAAAATAGCAGGTCAGCAACTGGAAGCAGTTAATTCCATATATTATCTGGGAGTACGCATTAGGAGTGATTTAAAATGGAATGATTATATAAAGTTGATCGTCGATAAAGCAGATGCCAGACTGAGATTCATTGGAAGAATCCTAAGGAGATGCAATCCGAAAACAAAGGAAGTAGGTTACAGTACGCTAGTTCGCCCACTGCTTGAATACTGCTCAACAGTGTGGGATCCGTGCCAGATAGGGTTGAAAGAGGAGATAGAGAAGATCCAACGGAGAGCAGCGCGCTTCGTTACAGGATCATTTAATCTTCACCTAAGAGTCACGCAGTATATTGCTCCCTCCTACGTATATCTCGCGAAGAGACCATGAGGATAAAATCAGAGAGATTAGAGCCCACACAGAAGCATACCGACAATCCTTCTTTCCATGAACAATACGAGACTGGAATAGAAGGGAGAACCGATAGAGGTACTCAGGGTACCCTCCGCCACACACCGTCAGGTGGCTTGTGGAATATGGATGTAGATGTAGATGTAGATGTACTACCTTTCTTGAATATTGGTGTGACCTGTGCAACTTTCCAGTCTTTGGGTACGGATCTTTCGCCGAGCGAACGGTTGTATATGATTGTTAAGTATGGACCTAATGCATCAGCATACTCCGAAAGGAAGCTAATTGGTATACGGCCTGGACCAGAAGACTTGGTTTTATTAAGTGAATTAAGTTGCTTCACTACTCCGAGGAAATTTACTACTACGTTACTCATGTTGGCAGCTGTTCTCGATTCGATTTCAGGAATATTTACTTCGTCTTCTTCTGTGAAGGCATATCGGAAGGCTGTGATTAGTAACTCTACTCTGGCAGCACTGTCTTCGACAGTATCTCCATTGCTATCGTGCAGAGAAGGCATTGATTGTTTCTTGCCGCTACCATACTTCACATACGACCAGAATATCTTTGAATTTTCTACCTGGTTTCGAGACAAAGTTTCGTTGTGGAAACTGTTATAGGCGTCTCGCATTGAACTTCTCGCTAAATTTCGAGCTTCTGTAAAGGATCACCCATCTTGGGGATTTTGCGTCTGCTTAAATTTGGCATGTTTGTTTCGTTGTCTCTGCAACAGTATTGTAACCGGTTTTGTGTGTCAAGGAGGATCAGCTCCTTCGTTTGTTAATTTATTTGGTATAAATCTCTCAATTGCTGTCGATACAATTTCTTTGAATTTAAGCCACATCTGGTGTACAATTATTAATTTGGAATGAGTGGAGATTTTCTTTCAGGAAGGCGTCAAGTGAATTTTTATCTACTTTTTTGAATAGGTATATTTTTCGCTTATTTTTCGACGATTTGGGGATTACAGTATTCATTCTCGCTACGACAACCCTGTGTTCACTAATCCCGGAATCGGTTTTGATGCTCGTTATTAAGGTCAAGTGTGTTTTCACAACCGTTTACTATTCGCATGGCTCATGAACCAACTGCTCGAAATAATATTCAGAGTATGCGTTTAGCACAATTTCGGATAAAATTTTATGCGTACCTCCGGAATTAAACATGTATTTTCGCCAACATATCGTATGAGTTGGGTACGTGTTTGAAATCAGGCTCTTCTTAGAACCTTTCAGCAAATGTATCATCTGAATTGGGAGGTCGGTAAAAGGATCCAATTATTATTTTATTCCGATTGCCAACAATGACATCTGCCCATACTAACTCAAAGGAAGTATCTACTTCAATATCGCGACAGCAATAAACAAGCCACCGCCTACCGTGTTTAGCCTATCCTTTCGAAACCCCGTTAGGTTCTTCGCAAAAATTTCGGCTGAGCCAGGTTCCAGTGCCTTTAACGATTTGATGATCAGTACTTTCTATTAGCTCTTGGAGCTCTGATACTTTCCCAACATAGCTACAACTGTTATACCAATGGTACCTCTATCTACGTTTTTCCTGCATTCAGCTGCACCCTTTGTGACTGAAGCCCTTCTTGTGTTTTCCCGAGACCCTCTAACCTAAAAAATCGCCCAGTCCACGCCACGCAGCCCCTGCTACCCGTGTAGCCACCTCCTGCGTATAGTGGACACCTGACCTATTCAGTGTAACCCGAAACCCAACCACCCTTTGGTGCAAGTCGAGGAATCTGCAGCCTACACGGTCGCAGAACCGTCTGAGCCTCTAATTCAGATCCTCTACTCTGCTCTGTACCAGAGGTCCGCAATCGGTCCTGTCAACTATGCGGCAAATGGCCAGCTTTGCTTTCATCTGGCTAACAAGACTGGTAGCCTTTACCACTTCTGTTAGCCGCTCTAAACAAGAGAGAATCTCTTCTGATCCAAAGTGACACACATCATTGGTACCGACGTGAGCCACCATCTGCAGTTGGCTGCACCCTGTGCTTTTCATGGCATCCGGGAAGACCCTTTTCACATCTGGAATGACTCCACCCGGTATGCACACGGAGTGCACATTGGATTTCTTACCCCCCTTGTCGGCCAAGTCCCTAAAAGGCCCCATAACGCGCCTAACGTTGGAGCTCCCAACTATCAATAATCCCACCCTCTGCGATTGCCCGAATCGTGCAGGTTGAGTGGTTTCTTCTGAAACAGGACAGGTGGCAGCATCTGGCTCAGCGACAGTGTCAGCCACAGACAGCAGCTGGAACCTGTCTGTCAGGCAAACAAAATCATCAACATATTTTTATCAATGACACCCGTTCACCCAAAACTTAAAACCTCACAGCTGACACTTCGTTTTATTTCCTCCGTTACATCTTCGATATATTTTGACTCAATTTTCAATACAGATGCTCTTCTCTCGGTTCCCATTATTATTGATCCATCTTTGTTCTTGTATCTCGTGCACGTTACCCAGATATCCCTATAGCATATACGTCCTTCCCTAGGATTGCAAACATCTGTGGCCACATGGCAATGAGGCACTGCAGCAGTTTGCTGACCATTTAAATAGTATACATCAGAACATACGATTTTCAGTGGAGGTGGAGAAGAATGGGAAGCTACCCTTCTTAGATGTGATAGTGGAGCGAAAATCAGATGGACGTCTCGGACATTCTGTGTACAGAAAACCGACGCATACAGATTTATATCTAAACGCGCGTAGTTTTCACCACCCAGCTCAGAAGAGAGCTATGCTGAATACCTCGGTACACAGAGCAAGGACTATTTCGGACAAGGATCATCTCGGCTCCAAGATTAACCATCTGACGACGGAATTCAGAAATAATGGATATTCCGGTCGTGATATCAGATCTACTCTTTCTAAGAAACCTAGGACGGACGCTGTTCGAACAGATGAAGTGGACCAGCATATCGCGCGACTACCATTCTGCGGTGCAACGACCAGCAAGATCGGCAGAGTCCTGAGCCGGCAGGGAATCAGACCAGTCTTCCGGCCACCCAGGAAGATTAAAGAGATGTTGCGCCCCGTGAAAGATAATCTTGGCTTGAGAGTGCCGGGAATTTACAGCATTCCTTGCGAGTGTGGCAACAATTATGTGGGACAGTCTATAAGAACTGTTGCCGATCGCTGTGTGGAACATCAGCGTCACCTGAAAAACCGGTATCTAGACAAAATCAGCGGTGGATGAGCACCGTTTGTTAAATAAACATAAGACTTTATTCGATGAAACAAGACAACAGGCCTACGCATCAAACTATTGGGACTCCGTCATCAGGAAAGATGTTGAAATTAGACTCTATGAAATTAATTTCAACAGAGACTCCGGTTATGCACTCAGCAATGCATGGAAGCGCGCAATTGATAAAGAAAGAGCGCAGAGGGAGACTTCTTACATTCCTCGCAGTTCTCCGCCTGTTGCGATGGATGGCGCTGCAAGCAACGCTGGATAAAGCGCGCAAACAAAATCTATGGATATAGAGGCCGCCACCTCGGTACGCGCCGTTTTCACCGTGACGTCATCCAGCCAATGAGAAGCCGTCCACTGCTTATAAAAGCGGAAGCCTCACTGGTCCACGACAGACAGTTTTGCCCCTGACGAAGATGACAGAGGTAGTCATCGAAAGCTTGGGATGTTATCCAAATTTGACGCGGCAAGTAAACCGAGAACTTTTTATGCAAGGACTCCGTCGCGAAAGACTTCATAATCATATTACAACACATTGCACTTTCAGATTCTTTCTTCCCCTATGTAAACTATTCCTGTCGAATTTCTTTAGTTTTATCAAGCCCTGCTTGCATCTGTTGACAGATCTCCGTTATCTTTTGCAAGTTTCTGTAAGGTAGTCCGGTCATTATGAGATTGCTATGGGATAGTTCTTGCAGTTACTCGTGCTTTGCATCTTTATGTGTGAGTCCGGACGTCCGGCAGTACGTCTGCAGTTTAACAGATTCTGCACACTAACACGAATATTGTTTGATTTGTCACTTTCAACAGTGGCTTTAGAAATGAGACAGGAATGTTATTGAACGATTGTGGCTCGTTTAATCCCAAGTCCTCCATAGCTCTGTGCAGTTCTGACTACGGTAATATAGTGGTATGTCTTACAAATCTACACCCATTTCATCTTGTATTACGTCGCTCACCCATTAATGTACTCTTTCCATCTCTCCTTCCCTCCTCTGTTTTTGCACTCTGCATGTTGATGTATTTGTTTATAAAATTTTTAAAGATTCTTTGTATTTTCTGTATGCTTAATCTGTTTCTCGGACGACCATTTAATCAGACTTCTTAAATTTTGTAATACGTCATTTCCTGGTCGTGTCGCTGTGCTCTTCCTGTGCCTGTCGTCTGTTCAAGGGGAACAGCTCCTTGACGCCTCTACTGAGTGACAGAGACAAGCTGGTACAGGCTCGGTTATACTTTGGGGAGCACTCACTTGGGTATCCATGGGGCCAGTGGAGCTTACCCAAGGCACGGTTATGGCTAAGGAGTACCTTACACGTTAAAAATCATGACGATCATGTTTCCCGACAGCAGTTTCATTTTTCAGAAAGATAATGCACCATGTCACAAAGCCAGAGGAGTGTCATGAAGTAGTTCGAGGAACACAGTGGCGAGCTCCATTTGATGTGCTGCCCCTCCCCCTCCACCCCCCCCCCCCTTCCAGCTCGCCTGTTCTAAACTCGATCGAATACATCTGGGATGTGACTGAACATGCTGTCAGAGCTCATTGCCCCTATCCACGAAATTTACGGGAATTAGGCGACCTGTGCGTGCAAATGTGGTGCCAACTCCCTCCAGCGACTAATCAGGGCCTCATTTCTGCCATGCGACGACGCGTCACCGCTGTTATAGGTGCAAAAGGTGGACCTACCGGTTATTAAGTAGGTGTGGATAACGTTGCAGCTGATCAGTATACATACAGAATACACATACATCAATAAATATTACAACATCAATACGTTACTTCATTACACTTTTCTTAGTATCCACATCAGTGTTTTGGCTTTAATGGTGTAATGATTTCAACTTCATATGAGTTTGAGGTTGCGATTTTTTTCCGTGCGAACCAATAATAATGTCTTTCAAGTCTATGTTTTTTCCACACTGCATTGACATTGGGCTAGATTCCGATTCTGCGCCGTCCGCAAGTCATAATATATCGGCAGACAGATGCGTCGAGTGTCTTGGCCGATATCTGAATCCATGTGTTCATGAGTGTTGTGCCGGCGTTACGGATTTATTTTCCTCTACAGGCAATCTACTTCCGCTTTCCCTTTCATTTCTTGCTTGTTGGATGTTGTAACACAGAAACCTTCAAGAGATGTTTATAACACGTTCCGGAGTCTCTCTATAGCGGTCCAGCCCAGTCCTACACAAAGCGAGTTGTTAAAATAAAATGTAATCTGCTATTCATGCAGCAGATTCGGGTTACTTATGCAATTGTGCTTCCAGTGGTAGTAGGGAAGGGGCTGCTCAACCTTCTATTAAAAGCCAGTGATTATAGTTCGCATTCATTTTGCATTAAAAAAATTTCTAAGGCCATGTGTAACCACTGATCCCGCCTGGGGTAAGTTGCTCTGTGACAGCCACTTGAGAGGCAGTACGACATACTCGAACACAAGACAATACATAATGGTATGTGGTGCTCACCGGGTTGCAGAACAACAAAGAACAGATTATACGTTGGTGGACCAGCGTTATACCCATGTTGTCTTGGACATCAGGTCATATAGACGAGCAGAATGTGCATCAGGTCACTTTCTCGATGTGTGCAGAGTTAAACTGATGTTCATTAACGCATATGGGAAGAAGAAGGATACACTAGAGCCTGCTTTGAATGTGGAAAAACTGCGAGAAAGTGAAATTAAAGAACAATATTCAATAGAAATCAAAAACCGTTTTGAGGCCCTAGAAAACCTAGAAGCGAGAGAAAACATAGAGGAAAAGCGTGAGGAAATAAAGGCCACGGTACTAAGTTTAGCGGAGGATACATTGGGAATAAAGAAGAGAATGAAGAAAACGGGGTGATTCAAGGACACATGCCAGAAGGCTACCAAAAACAGAAGGAAGATGAGGGAGGAGTGGCTGGCTGAAAGAATGAACGGAAAAGAGAACATTTTATCAGCATCAGAAAGGGAGAAAAAGTGAATCCTGAGAACAGAGGAGAGTTTATATGTGACCAGTTTATTGGAACAACTTGAGGCAGAGAGCCACAACAAGAATTGAAGACAATTTTCCCAATTCATCAAAAATCGATTAATTAGAGAAAGGCAACTTGATAAATGACAAGGAAAGAATTGTGGAATAATGAAAGAATACATGTCAGAACTCAGATGATATGCTACCTGCAGGCACCATGGAGGAAAGGAAAGATGAAGAAGAATGTGAATTGACCGAAGAAGATGTGAAGATAGCAGGAATTTCTCGAGATAGATGGCATGAATATGAACAGATTTCACCAGTTCAGATACCTGGAATCTTAGTTTACTAGCAGCGACAGCATAGGGAAAAATAACACTTGGAATGAAACGCATGTGTTACAGCAGGGAGAACATAAGCTCCAAATCAGTATAAGCGAAAACTAAGATGAGAATCTATAACATAGGTATATACCCAGCAGTCATTTATGGTTCCGAAACCTGGAGCATGTGAGAATGCGAAAATTAAACTCTATTAATATTCGAGATAAGAGTAGTGAGGAAGATATGGTGATCAATCTTAGGTAGAGTAAAGTGGAGAAGGAGTAGAAATCAGGAAACCTACCTCTTGCTGCTACAAACAACTTTACTACACAAGTTGAAGAGTAAAGGAATCCAGTATGCAGGCCATGTAGCCGTTATGCCATAAGAAACACTAAGAAGGCGTTTGATGGGAAACGAAGCTTCGGACGCTCCATAGGATGGTCGACCCGGCGAAGAAGCCTGGAGCAACCGAGCACAAAACAGAAAGGAATGGAAGCAATTTATGGACGCAGCGCGTGGTCTCCATGCACAATGAATATGTATCTGTGTAGCCACAGACAGCTTGACTGAGAAGAGGGCTATCATATGGCGAGGACGGAGAAATTCTTTGTTCCACCTTTCAATTAATTCAAAAATTTCACAAGCTGCGACATCGTCGCGAAAAAACACAGTGACCCGTATATGTAATAAGTTTCCTTTAATTTACGACTATGGTCACAATCTTTTCTGTTTAACAGATTACCGGTTTCGGTGTTTTATGACCATCATCAGATCTTATAAAAACGAAGTCCTAATGCACTACACCCATAGTGGCATTGTCAACTGTTAAATGCGGAATCAGCACCAGCATCGTCAAATACATATAAATCACATCACATGCACGAATCATGTTGTCAGTAAAACTACTGTTTAAAACCATCTGATGATGGTCATTAAAGACCGAAACCGGTAATCTGTTAAACAGAAAAGATTGTGACCATAGACGTAAATTAAAGGAAACATATTAAATTCAAAAATTCATCATAATTGCGTATAACTACACGAAACACAGTGGTCACTGATTCCAGGCGATGGTGGAGCAGACAGACACGGCCTCTCCAGCGGCCAGACGACTGGAGCCAAGCAGTGACGCAAACTTGTGCGTATGCGGTCCGAACAGCCCTTCAGCTGTAAGTCTAAAAGATCGTAGGTAAGCGTTCACGTTGGCAGCAGAGATCTTCCGCCCGCGGAGGACTGAGTTTACAAAGTTGGCGGGAGTCACCCTCTCGACCTCAGTTTGTTGCAGTGCTTGATAGGCCCACTTCATTGCAGTGTTTGGTAGGCTCAGTTACATTACATTGGTATTACATTGCGGGCCTTATTTCGTGACCGGCAGTCGTGAGTTAGTATCCGCTATTTTACGCTTCATGAGTTCAGCTTCCACCGCCCTGGAAATAATCTGGCAACTTTATGATAAATTCTTAGGTCATTCGCGGTAAACGCTCATAGCAAAGCTAACAGGGTTTAAGATGCAAATATTGGGCTTTGTTGCCCCGTGAGTGTGCGGTCATGTAGGACAATTTAACATTTGGCGACTGTTCGATACCTTCGCGCGGACGCCGCCCTGCGCCGCGTTTGCGACATTTCGCTGATGTAAGGCACCACCTAGCCGCATCGCGCTGCTTCGACAAGTCGCCTACTCTTGCGGTCCCTCACCGCGCACCATTCGCATCGCACCGCTCGTGTAGGACGAGGTGCAAGAGTGCGTTACTTCTGGCGGTAGCAGCCAGTGGACCTTCGGCGGATGGAACGAAAGCTCCAGAGTACGGGCGAAACAAACTTTTCAGTATTTCGTGGGCCTATTTTGTTCTAAATTTTTGCTCTTCCTATTAATTTCATTTTCTGTGTCATGTAATGCTGTATGACTTTCTCTGACAGCTTTTGTTTTTCCCGTTTTTCGTCGACCAGCTAATTTATTTCTCCTGTTAGGCAAGATCTTTTCATATTTAGTTTCCTTGTACCTATGTTGGTATGTGAAACTTCTGTGACTGTCCTTGTTAGGTGTGATCATAGATTTTCAACTTAATGCCCTGCTCTGGAATTAATTTATTGCTGTATTTTCAGCCTCTGAGAAGTTCAAACAGCTTCCATCATTCTCCAGTACTTCAGTATCCCTCGTGTTGATACATTCACTCACCTTGACGATTCTCATAAACTTCATCCTACTCTTCGTCATTACTAACCCGTGATCAGTGTCTATATCTGATTCTGGACCCTCCTTACAAACCTGTATCTCATTTCGTAGGATTTGTTACACCACTGCGTATTATAGCTGGTGCGGCGGCGCGGTTCCTTCCGTCCCTTTACGACGGATCTGCACCTACCTGTGAACATTGTCTCAGCAGATCATCAGTAGGAAAGCGGGTTGAAACCAATTGTACTTCGACGTTAACCAGGCTGCAATTAAAGTCACTAATCTATGTTTCGGGAGAAACACGAACTGAAAGGTTGGAAATTTTGTCCTCAATTAATATATTCTGAAACTTTGGTGAACAAGTATCACTGCCAAGCCCGTGCAAGTCTTAACACAGTCACTCATAATCCCTTTCACTCCCGTTAGCAAGTTTATGGTGCTGCATTTCCCAAAAATTGATTGTTTTTGATTGAGAATGCTCGCCAAATATTAAGTCTGTCGGTACCAACTGCAGTCACAGTTTTTAGCCAACGACCAGCTCAATACGCCACGCGGAAAATATGTCTTTTCTCGTCACAAAATTAACTTAAAAATTCCGAAATTTCTACACACATCGGAATAATTATGCCGTCACTTTCCACACTTTTGGTGTATGAAAGACTGCTAGATCCGGAAACTTATCATTTCCATCGGAACTACTACCGCACACGACCGATCTCTTGGCTAGGCATCCACACCTCTCTAGAATACTGTAAGTCTTCTCTACCAGCAGAGAAAGGCACGCGAAAAATATTGCTTTACCATCGGTCAGTTTACTCAACAGCCAAAAGCAAAACAACATTCTCCCGCGTCAATCCGCGCTTTTTATCAATAACCAATGGCAAAATAGTAAACCTAACGACTGTACTTTTTGCCGACGTAATTATCTAATATGCTGAAGTTTTGCTTATGCATAAAGTTATTTACTGTTGTTATTTAAAACTGAATTAACTTTGTCTTTACCATAAACTTACTTTACAAATCTATTTTACAAAATTCCCCTTTGTCCATATCCATACTTCTTCGAAATGTTCCCACACTAAATCCTACTACATAACTCGTTAAAAAATTATCTTCATATTAATCTTAAACTACATTCACGCACCATTCATACAGCTAAAACATATTTGTATCATTTTTCATATACAAAAAGAAATAATGACACTTTATGAAAATACTAGAACATTTTATGAAAAACATTCTATTACTTTAGTGCACTCTAGTGGGCACAATCGAAACTAAATCAGTCCCCTATCGAATATTGTCCTCTATCGGGTGATACATAAACTACGTGCGCGTCCAGTCTCGCGTCACCATCCGTCACTCTCCATCTCTGAGACACATCTCCCACTTAACCGCCTCCAAGACAGGATCGTTATTCGGTGCTATGCCTCCTTGGATCCTCCTCCATCTCCTGGACTGTTGAATGTATACATCCTCTTTTTTCACTTTTTCTTTATTGTGTTTTCTTTTAGTGGTAAAACATTATTTGCAGAACTCTAAAGAATCTTCTTCCAGTCCTACTACTACTGGCGATCCAAAATTCATCCGAATAGAAGAACGAAGTAACAGTGACAAATTTATTTAAATTTCATCTTATTTTAAACATATTCCTAGTGAACAATTTAATCCCCTGATATACAGTACTATGTCTTGTTACGGCATGTGGCATCGGCATACATCAATATGATTGTTGGCGTTGACTTGGTGACGTAATAGCGTCAGGAGCGTTGCCATACTGCTGGTTAGTAGCCTTACTGATAAAGTTATCGGCTTAATCTGCGAGAAAATGGGTATTTCATTCCAGTTATTAGTAAGGAAAGTTGTAAGACCTTACGATGCGTTGACATCGTTTGAAAAAGTGTGGAATGAATCAATACTATTACGTTTTCCTGAGAAGTTTGAAGTATGGTTTTCTAGCTTCAATTCGCAAACTAAATGTTACAATTGTCTTGAAACTGAATGTCAAGCACACTGCGTGATCACGATGCAATATGTCTACTATTCCGCAAGGCAACACACGTAACTCAAATCTAACTCCAGTTTCCGAACTGTCTTCACTGAGGAACGTTGGAGCAAACATTTACCCTCAGAAGTGGAGGAGAACACTCAGACGGAAGCCGACGGTCAGAAGGCAATTTCAAGTGATGGCAGTCGAGAATATTGGAGTAATCAGAACAACCTTAGCGTTCGCTAAGTTCTAAGTAACGCCTAAAGCTCGTTTCAAAATCCATGACCTTCAGAAGTAAACAAATGTAACTCCATTTAAATTATCATTAAGCGTATTAATATTATAAATACAAAAGTAAAGCTGTCTGTTAGGCATTAAGGAATAAATTGCTAACCGATTTTAATGAGATTTCGTACAGTGATAGCTTCAACGCTGAGGAAGATCAAAGGCTACTTTATAAAATACATAGTTCAAGATATTTATCGATTTGAAGAATATAACGCACAATGTGCAACAATAAACAATCTTTGGAAAAACTATTAAACGTTTGGCTTTTGAACTTGATCATGTTTGTGAAAATTCATTTATTGTTTCATGTGCTCTGCAATTCAACGTAATGAATAAAATTCTTATACAGTCCCCAGCCTGTTCAATTCATACTTTTGCGCTAATGTCAGTCAAAAGCCCATCGTAATTAGACTGGTGAGCGTTACAAGTGCCTTATAGCTTCTGAAATGTTTGAAGGCTCACGACAATATTTTCATTGAAATTGTGAACCAAAAGCAAAGAAACATCACGCTATTAAATATAGAACATAGGAAGCTTTTAGTGAGACTGCGTTTGATTGTGATTTGCAGGCGTACCTACAGGTAACAAACACTTCAGGCAACAGACATTGTCACATGTACAAACTACAAATGATATACATTTTTCCTTCGTCAGTTTAATGTTATTTAGTACATTTAAAAAGTCTTCACTCTATTTTAGTATCATCACTTATCACATCATAACTTCTGATACACATCATCAGCTGGTGGGAATGTGATTGGCGTTGCTGATCTCCACCACAGATTCTCGGATTCGATTGCCGACTGGATCAGCATTTCTCCGCCAAATACTGATGGTATGTGTTGTCCCTGTCATCATTTTGTCATCACTGATGAAGTACCGTCAAATAAAAAGACTTTCATCAAGTGACCGTATTTCCCGAATGGAGTCCTCTCAGCCAATATCCAATAAAACCATACGTACATTTCATCCCAATGTATTCATATACAAGCGCAGCTCTTGGAAACACCCAGAATGATATGCTTATACATTCCTCAACGTGTTTAATCCATGTATCCTCACTGATAATATTAATTGTAAAGGTAACTCTGTCGCTTACGTTTTCACGACGGAATCGCTTGACCAATTTCTATGTGATTTGGTATGGAGTTAGCCTGAAGACTAAAGGTGAACATGTGCTACATTAGACAGGAAAAATAAAACAAATCTGCCAAGTGACGTAAGAAATGGAACTTTTTTTTATACCATTGTACATGAGAAATGTAAAAAAAATAATAAGTGTATTGCGTAACGTATACTTTGTATAATAGGTCGATATCCCCTCCCCTTCACACGCTCCACTCAGCACTGATGCTGTGCATGCTGCATAATAGTGCGTTAGGGCGGCGGGGTGAGTGAGAAGCTATGCCTATCCAAATAGGCAGAGGGCAGCTGACTTTATCGTACATACAGCGGCTTACCCACTCACCACCATGAAATTTAACAAACCAACTGATATGAAAGCGCATCTGAGGTTAACAGCTAGTTATTTCCTTATCTCGAAAATATATCTACAATGAAAATCCACAGAAACTGCGACACCCGCTTAATATCGTGTAGGGCCCCCGAGAGCATACACAAGTGCCGCAACACGACGTGACATGGCCTCGACCAATGTCTGAAGTAGTGCTGGAGGGCCGGTTAGCCATGTGGCATAACGCACGAATGTGCCCGGCGGATTAGTGTCAAGGTTCGGTGTGCCTGCCAGTCTGTGGATAGTTTTTAAGGCGATTTTCCATCTTCCTCGGCAAATGCGGCTGGTACCCCTTATTCCGTCTCAGTTACGCCATGTCGACGATTGCTACGCAAACACTTTCTCCAGGCACGCGTTCACCATAATTACTCTACCGGGCACACATTGGGGTGACACTCGTCTGGTGTGAGAAGTTCCCAGGGGATCCACTGAGTGCCGAGCTGCACAATAGCCCTGGGTTCTGTGTGGGGCATCGGTGGGGTGAGTGGACTGCTGTAGCCTGTTGTGGGGTTGAGAACCGCTGAGGGCTATGGCGGGGTCCCCAGTTCCATACAATGCAATGCTTTGGTGGACATCGAAACTGTTTAAACTCAAAATATTCCTGGAGACACTCTTTAGCAATTCTCGGCGTGTGGGATGTCGTATTCTCCTGCTGGAATCGCCCGCGACCGAAGGAATGAACGTGATCAGACTAGATCCTTACGTACGTGTCAGCTGTCAGAGTTGTATCTAGAAGTATCAGGCATCTCCTATCACTCCAACTACACACGCCCCACACCATTACAGAGCCAAAACCAGCTTAAACAGTCCTCTGCTGACATACAGGCTCCATAGATTCGTGAGATTGTCTCCATACCCGCACACGTCCATCATCTCGAGACAATTTGAAACGGGAATCATCAGACCAGTCAACATGTTCCCAGTCATCACCAGCCCAATGTCGGTATGGACGGACCCAGGAGAGGAGTAAATCTTTGTGTAGTGCAATTATCAAGGGCACACGAGTTGGCCGTAGACTTCGAATGCCGATATCGATGATCTTTCGTTGAATCGTTCGCACGGTGAAACTTGGTGATGGCGCAGCATTGAAATCTGCAGCAATTTGAAGAAGAATTGCGCTTCTGTCACGCTGAACGATTCTCTTCAGTTGCCGTTGGTCCCGTTCTTGCAGGATCTTTTTCCGGCCGCAGTGATGCAGGAGATTTGATATTTTACCGGATTCCTGATATTCACGGTAAACTCGTGGTATGGTAGTATGGAAAATCCCCACATTATCACTACCTCGGAGATGCTGTGTCCCATCGCTCGTGCGTCGTCCATACCACCACATTCAGAATCACTTAAATCTTGATAACCTGCCATTTTAGCAGTAGTGACCAATCTAACAACAGTGCCAGACACTTGTTGTCTTATATAGCTATTGCCGAGCGCAGCGACGTATTCTGATTGTTTACGTATATCTGTATTTGAGTACACATGCCTACGATAGTTTCTTTCGCGCTTCAGTATAAAATACAGGGTGACTCACGTAAAACGTGCACCGCAAATATGGCGTCAATGGGATGTTCTATTGATGTGCCGCTTTTACACAATGGGTTGGTAGTCAGAGGGTTGTATTGTTAGTCAATCAACAGATCGTAATAATACAGTGAAAGTGCGTGTTTTGTGTAAACATGAAAATTTTTAAATGGAACAATGTCTTTTGACATTATCAAATTAAAAGTAAATTAGAATGTCAGTGGTGTTCGTTGGAGGATTCTAGTACGAGAAGTTTACGAGGTCATATTTTGGAATATTCCCACACTGACACTTGTACAATACCTGTGTTTGCTTACACTAGAGAATAAGACAACAGCATTAGTCATGTGGATGCTGACTAGTAAGAAGACAACAGACTATACACTAGTTATGCGGATTCTGACCGGTAAGGAAACAATCGAGTTGTGTTCAAAATGACCACCGGCAGTGGCAATACACGATTCTCATCTGGTACGGAAAGTCTGCTGCACACGTGCTAGAATTTCAACGGTGACGCCCGAAAAGTCCGCAAAAATATGTCGTTGCGTATCATCGGGAGTTGTTGGTTTGTCTTCGTAGATAGCGTCTTCCAGCTTTCCCCACAGAAAAGTTTGTAGGCGTCAAATCAGGGCAATGGGCCGGCCAAGATACAGGTCTCCAGCACAGAATCCAACGATTTGGAAACAATTCGTGAAGAGAAGCTGTAGTACCCTGTGCACTATGGGCTGAAAAGCCATGTTGTTGGTACCACAGGTTCCTCATAGTCTGCAGAGAGACATGCTCCAGCATCCGTGGAAGATGGTCTGTTCGGATGCTGTGATACTTTTGCGCATTCAGTGTTCCGTCTATGAAAAACGGGCCTGTGAGCAGACGGTCTACTATCCCACACCACATATTTACGCTCCGTGCATGCTGACGTTCCACATGACGATGCCGACAGGAATTGTCAATAGACCAATAATGCATGTCTCGGCGATTTCTCTGACCATGATTGGTAAATGTGGTTTCATCACTAACCAAGATAGATGATACACCTGGATTATCCTTTCCTAATGTCCATGTACGCGGTTTTTGTAATCGTTTCCATGCAGCACTCGATGCGGAGTGATACGATAGGGAGGGAACAGATGTCGATGCGCAATGCATAGGATACCTGCCTGTTTCGTGCTGCTCCTTTGAACGATTGGGCGTGAGCTAACGTGGGGATCAACTGCAACAACACTGTCTTCACTTGTTCCTTCTCTTACGTTGTGTGGGTGTTACACTACCCCTTCACGTAACTGGTTGAAACGGTTGAAAATTAATTGCAGATATGGTTTGCGTTTATTGGGATACTTGGCCGCAAACACCGTACAAGAACGAACTGCGTTCTTCCTACACTCTTGATACACCATGAACATGTTGGCTTTTCCTACATCGGTAATCCCCGTCGTCCACCCACGACCTACTGCTTGGACTGTCACACAGTAACTGACTAGGAAGTCGCATTGCACTCAGGGAACACGCAAGCACTCTATAACATAACTCTAAACATAACAACATCGTATCTAGCAACTGAGCAGGTTCAATGGCAGTTGCAGATGTCGGTGTGAAAACTTACCAAAATACGATTTCTCGTAAACGACTCTCACCAGTAACAAACACCGCTTACATTTTAATTCACCCCACTTTTAGTTTCTTAATGTCAGTTGGAATTGTCGTTACCTGCTAAATTTAATGGTCGTAGGATGGGTGTGCCACGGGCGGGCAAAGGCCTGACTTGTCTCCGTTTTGCTCGGCCCTCCTCGGAATTACCCGATACAGCGAGGCATTTCATTGAGCATTGCGGTGCGGCGTTTTTCTGTCGACACAACTGTATTCAGTTCGTCAGAAACAAGAGCTCAGCGCTGTTTAACATTCTATGTTTGTTCGTGGTATTGAGAACGTTCTCATATCCACTGGCTGTTTGCGTAAAGAGAGGCAGTTTTGTTACCTATTGTCACAAACCTTTAAATGTGAATGGGAATGACCGAAGAATCGGATGATAATTTTCAATACGTATTATCCAGTAGCATAAGCGACGAATATTTGCTATGAAACGTCATTACAGTGCCATGCAGGAAGACTTTAAACATTTATTTGGCAGTGAAAGAGCAAAAAGTTACAACACGACAGAAATAATTCGTTGTTGTATATATCAAACAGCACGTTGTGCTAAAATTGTACGCATGGAGCACGCGAAGGGACTTTCGGTACGAATAGTGAAATTTCTTTAGTCGCAAGCATTATTCCGCTATCTGTTGCAACAGTTTTCGACGAAACTGGACGAAGAGTATGGAGATTTCATACATTACTGCAGAGTATGTCGGTTAATCAAGCAGCATGCCTGGAACCGTTTTTCTTTAAGTCTCGCTATTGTTGAATTTATGAAGGAAAAACAACTGCAGAAACCAACATTAGAACATCCTGAACTGATTACAGACCCATCATATTAAGCGGACGTTACTGCACACTGCCCACTTTAAGGCACTGCAAGGAGAAAACAACTTGATTTTCATTTGATGGGGACATATTTCATATAAAAAATCATCGCATTGTAGAAGGGAAATATTCTGACCAAATAAACCAGTTTGAGGCGTGTAAAAATGGTAAAAGAGGAAGAACTCTCATTCAGTGTAAGTGCTTCACAAACTAGCACGCCTGAACAGGAAGATGGAGTAGACGTTAAAGAGGAGGTGTTTGACAATATTTCTTCATTATTTACGGACGATAGAGTGGAATCTGCGTCAATGGTGTCAGTTACTGTAACTAGAGGGGGTAATGTAAATCCTGAAAGTGATACTAAGCATGAAATCGGTAACAACTAATTTTGTGATAACATTATTGGTAGCGTTACTGAATCAGATACGTCAAATGTGGATACCAAGAAATGTTTGCAGCATTAATGGGTTCTATAAAAGATGGACATAATAACTTGCGTGAATACATTGGTCAGGAATAAGTAAACTTGATGAGAAACTCGAAAGAAAACAAGTGATTTTAATGAAAAACTTGAAAAGCAGGCTGATCTTCTAATAGAAAGGAGGAAAATTGATTTGAAGTCGTTATCAAGTTGAGAATAACTGCCAACCATACATTAAAACTGAAAAAAGTGAACTAATAGATGACTTCAAAAAGTTTCTATTGGAAACAAAATGTAGATTTGTTTAGAAAAGTGTGCAGAAAATAGAGGTCAAAATAGCAGCGGTAGGGTCTATATGTGTAAATGATCACAAATGTTAGACCGTAAAACCAGTTCGGAGTATGCTAAATGTATGAATGAAGTAAAACGTGTGTCCGACCGAGAGTGTGTGTCTGAAGAAAATGTTCTTCAGCTAACTAACCAGATAAAAGAGGTTTTAAAAAATTTGAAGAGCATAGCAGTAGTCTATACCAAGTTGAAACTAACCTCAGACACGGAACTAAAAGTAGTGGGTGTAGCTTTGTAGTAGAATCAGCTGAAATATCATATGTCACTAAGAGGCAGTTTTTACGTTTTTATCCAACAGAAAAATTACATCAAAAAGAATTTTGGAATTAATTTGACGGTGTTCTACCTAGTTTGTGGGCAGACAGACAAAAAATGGGGTTTATTACGTCGGAATTCTTGGGAGAGGCTAGAACTCGACGGTTTATCGCTACTGAACAGTACGATACTCTAAATGAATTTAAAGAGGAGATTTTTAAAGAATATTGATGCAAGCAAAAACAAATGTAGTGGCTACATAGCTTCTGGGCTGGGAAAAAGTTTAAGCCTACAAAGCAAAGCGTAAGAAAGTTCGCGTTAAAAGTTGTCATATTTAAACAATAAAGTCGAGCGAGAACAAGTTGTTATGGGCCTGGAAGGTAAACTGCCCATGAACTGGCGAAACAAAATTATTGCAGTCCGAGGGATGACGTTCATAAATTAACTAGTTATTTGGAGAGAGTTGAGAAATTCGTTGCATGAGGGGGAGGATGCAAATCGTAATGTCGGACCACCAAATAATGCACTACCGCGGTAGAATGTACATGTTAACAGAATTCGCGTGTACCGTGGAAATAGCAACAGCAGAGGTGCCAGGAGGTGGCGCTATCCAGCAAAATAGCTGAAATAATGGGGAGCAGGTGCACAATTATAGATCGTATTCTCCAGTGGGAGACGATGATGTTCCGCAAAGGCTACAACAAACGGGGCTAAACGTAAGAAATGGTACAGAATCCCTGAATCCGTTAAACTATATGCCATCTGTGAAAGGGTTAGCATTTACAAGACGGGAAGCAGTAATTTGAACCCACTAGCAACACCTTTTCCATATGTCAGCGCTTAACAGATAGGGATTATAAGTGGGGAGCATAAAAAGGTAGTAACAACAGACGAAACGAGCTACATAAATATCTGTACATTTAACGAAGGTTTAGGGGATTTTTTGGACAGACATAAACAACATAAGCACTATATTGCAGACAAAATGAGTGACCTACTAGCGGAAAATGTGACAGAACCTGACTGTCAAAAAGTCTTTAGCAACCAAGTTGAAGGCGAGGCATGTTCTGGCGAAGGAGAAAGTACAGAAGCTTTACAATTACGTGAGATTGGAGACGCCAGTGTAGAAGAAATACTAGCGCCTGTAAATGACATTTGTGAGGTTATAAGGGAGAGGCAAGAAAATGGTGACCAAAATGGTGGTTAGTCAATTAATTGTGCTAAAAAGGAAGATAAAGAGAAAACGCCGGAAAAATATTCTGAGCTGTCATTAGTGGACCGAATAGTTAGTATGGGGAAGGAAGGTGATGAGGGTAATTCTGCAAAAATCTGTATAACTTCTGGAAACATGGAAGGTTTCGATATAAGGGAGGTTGTGAACGATTTGTTGGAGGACGGGTCTGACACCAGCCATGAAAGGAAGGCCAGTAATTAATCTGCAAGTGTGTAACGGAGAAGTACAGTGTTTAGCAGACAGGAGCAGTGGTTTAAGTGATGTGAGCAAAAGTTGGTTAGAATCGTCGCCAAATAGAAATGAACTTTTAATAATGCCAGAAAGTGGGGAGCAGATAATCGTAGCCACAGGAAAAGAGAAAAACCTTGTTTAACAAAAAGTTCTGTTGCCAGTAAAAATAAACGGTGTGCAAGTACTCCATAACTTCCTTACAATCCCTGGTCTGTGCATAAAAATGCTAATTGGTGTAGATTTCCTTAACAAGTGCAAAGGGAGATAAAATTTTAAAGAAAATATAGTAATTTTTGAAATAAATGGGAAAGATGTGGTGCTACCATTTTTTGGAAAACATAATTTCACTAAGGAAGAAGAATCCAGTGTACCAGTTGGGCATTGCAGAAGAATGGAAGATTTAGGGGGCTACAATGAGTATGGAAATAATGTGGCGTGGACTCTGAGGAAATGAAGGTGGTACAAGAGTTAAATGAGAGCTAAGCTTGGGGACCTCAGAAGGCATTAAAACCTATGCATTGCTAGGTATTTGATGAACAGCAGGTGCTTGAGTTATTGACAATGCTATGTCAGTTTCTCCTCGCATTGCCAATCTTCCTCTTTTGTCATTCTAAGCTGAATCTATCATCTTTAATTTTCTTCTCTATCAGTGACAGTAAAGTGTTTGAGAGCCTGAGAGGGCGTTTCAGTGTCTTATAACAAAATGAGTTTAATGGTGAGAGAAATGGGGCTCAAATTGTAATGGACGACATAAGTATGTTGATGCAGAAAAATAATTAAGGTACAAAGATAATGACGTAATGGGAAAATAGAAAAAGGGTGCATCATCCTGCATAAATCTGATTTTAGTAATACAAGAAGTTATTCCATGGTATGTGGAAGTGTATGAAGCATTAATATAACAATTAAAGTAATGGCAGATAGGAAGGAGTATGCTGTTGGAATAAGTAAAAATAAATTGGAGGCTGAATGAAATGTAGGGAAATACAAGTTACTGAGTGTGACAAGAGCAGTTAATAAAGAAGATTTTGATGATGAACCCTGAAGTGCAGTGTTCAGGATAAGGCGTATTGTAATGATGAAAAATATACCTGGATAAAGCTGAAGAACATTTATTATGAAAGGAATATGAATTAATATGGAGATTATATTAATAATTAAATATAAATCATTGATATCTGTGCAATAGTGCTAAAAAATATGAAGAAGTGATGCAAAGAGACACTGCATAATTATGGTAACTGTGTATTATAAAATGTTTGTAAATAATTGCTTTGTGTGAAATGCATTTTTCACAATTAAATTTTCTCAGGTTGAGATAAGGTAAAGAAAAAGTTTAACTTTTGCTTTCAATAGCAACTAGTTTTTTTTAACTCATTAAGTCCTCTAAAGGCAATAAATTCTTGAAAAAGATGCTAATAGATTTGATCCTACATCTACATCTACATTTATACTCCGCAAGCCACCCAACGGTGTGTGGCGGAGGGCACTTTGCGTGCCACTGTCATTACCTCCCTTTCCTGTTCCCGTCGCGTATGGTTCGCGTGAAGAACGACTGTCTGAAAGCCTCCGTGCGCGCTCTAATCTCTCTAATTTTACATTCGTGATCTCCTCGGGAGGTATAACTAGGGGGAAGCAATATATTCGATACCTCATCCAGAAACGCACCCTCTCGAAACCTGGCGAGCAAGCTACACCGCGATGCAGAGCGCCTCTCTTGCAGAGTCTGCCACTTGAGTTTATTAAACATCTCCGTAACGCTATCACGGTTACCAAATAACCCTGTGACGAAACGCGCCGCTCTTCTTTGGATCCTCCGTCAAACCGATCTGGTACGGATCCCACACTGATGAGCAATACTCAAGTATAGGTCGAACGAGTGTTTTGTAAGCCACCTCCTTTGTTGATGGACTACATTTTCTAAGCACTCTCCCAATGAATCTCAACCTGGTACCCGCCTTACCAAGAATTAATTTTATATGATCATTCCACTTCAAATCGTTCCGCACGCATACTCCCAGATATTTTACAGAAGTAACTGCAACCAGTGTTTGTTCCGCTATCATATAATCATACAATAAAGGATCCTTCTTTCTATGTATTCGAAATACATTACATTTGTCTATGTTAAGGGTCAGTTGCCACTCCCTGCACCAAGTGCCTATCCGCTGCAGATCTTCCTGCATTTCGCTACAATTTTCTAATGCTGCAACTTCTCTGTATACTACAGCATCATCCGCGAAAAGCCGCATGGAACTTCCGACACTATCTACTAGGTCCTCCTGATTAAAGTAAAGTAAAGAAGCAACACTCTGTTAATTTACTTTCATTTGAAATCAAGTTGAACGAAATATAAATTTTGTAAATAAATTCGTGTAACAATAAGTGCTTGTGCATTAGGTTGTACGTAAAGAAAGTAATCTTAGACGGAAATTTGGCTTCAGGGATAACGTTGCATTAAACCCTGGAAGGACAGATATGTGGAGAATGGAGCAATGTTATGGACACTACAATTCAATTGGTGCCGCGATCAAAAAACAGGGAAATATATGTGACAAAAAGACTATAGTGATGTGCAGATGCAAAGGTAGGATAAAATACCATGTTAAATGGAAGGACACAAATTCCAGCGCCTTTAAATAAAAGAAAAGCGTTCGAGTTATTAACTTAAAATGACTTTCATGATACATGAATGTAAAAATGCTGAAAAAGTTATTAAAATTTTGAAAATTTGTTTTGAAAATCTGCATCAGTTTCGTCAAGTACGAAATGATTTTTAATATTAAAATTAAAATATTGGGGTAGGTTAGTTGCAAACTGGTGAATCCGGAGTAGGAACTTTGTAATTTTAGTTTATAAGATTGAGAATTTTTGAAAGAGTTAAAATTTGAAGCCAGGATCGACAGCTTGTATAATTCTAAAATTTTTGGGAGAAATCTTTATAATCATAAGGTGTGTGAGCCGTGGCGCCTTATGTCGTTCCTGTGTAACGCCTGTGTATTGGGAGAGTGACTTAAGCGTGCACAGTGACACGCGGTCTGAAGCGGATTTATTCGAGTACCTAATCCTAATATCCACACCCCAGAGTCCAGTAGTGAACAGGGAAATAGTTCAAGAGAATGTTTTTGTGAATTGTTTTGTGTATTTCTTAAAAACGTTTTTGTTTATTTATGTTTGTACAGTTTTGTATATGCTGTTACTAGTGTGGATGATGTGTGAATGTGGTCTAAACTAAAAATGTAGATCTTTGTTCCACAGATGATCGTTGTTAGATGAGGAATTTTGTATCATATGTCATGTAAGTTTATGAAAAAAGGAAGGCTAACTCGAGTGCAAATGAAAATACTTAATAACGTAAACTGTAAACAAAATATCAGAATGTTAAATGTTTATCACGGGAAAAAGTAGAGTTCGAAAGTGAGTTATTTGTTGATTTGTTAGTCATGAAAAGCGCTGACTAAATCGTGAGAATTTCTCTATTGGCTTTAAGGAAAACTGACCAATCATAAAGGAGTATTCTTCGCGCGTCTTTTCTCTTGGAGACAGAGAATGCTAGCAGCAGTCTAAGGAGTCGAAGCCCAGCCTTGCATTGCTACGGTTTTGTGTAGTATGCGCTCCGAAGAAAGTTATAATTTGCCGATTTTAGTTGAGCTATATGTTTCAAAAGTGTTTTAAAGTGCATGCATATGTATTCTGGTGTGTGCTTTAGGAAACATGAATTTTTTAAATAATTTTGTGTACGAGAAAAGACAGTAATTCCGCTTGGCATAATGAGCACGTAGGTGACTAGAAACTTGAGTGCATTAGACACTGATAAACTTAATAGTATGGTGAGCATTTTCATTTGAGAACAATCCTTGCTTAGTAGCTATTCAGATTTCGGGATACGTTATCATAAGCTTGCTAACGTGAATGAAAGGGCTTGTGTGTGACTTTGTTAAGATTAGCACGGTCTTGGCAGTCAGCTTCTAAATAATCAAGATTCACAATATACCGACGTTTTGCCAGTATTTCCACCTGTCACTCAAAATTAAGGCCTTTTCTCTATTCTTGAAATAGTTACATTGTATGCAACCTGGTTCGGCTTGCAGTACGGTAGGTTTCTGCTCTGCTTTCCTACCGGCGATTTGATGCAACGAATTCACATGTAGGTGCAGGTAATGGAAGAAAGAAATCGCACCGCCGCAAGTTATCAGTGGAATTTAAGAAAATTCGAGGTTTGAAAAATTCGTTGTGACAGTGGAAGAGTTACAAAGACAGTTTCGTATACGTTTTGAGGACGCTGTCCATCTTAGCGTCTGCTTTCCAGTTGTTTTCCCGTCCGTTTTTCTGTTTCAGTTGAGAGCGCATCTACGCAAGTGCAAATTTAACTGACTGATCTGCAGGGTAGTTCCCGTTTTAACTTTGAAACTGTCCCGGAGATCGACGTTGCTTACCTCAGATAGTTTACACGTTTACATAATTATATTGGAAAAATTTTAAAATTTTTCGTCCAACGTATGTGTGTGATTAACAATCACAATTGGCGGCCGAAGACTTCCGGCATTAGACGTCACTCTCATTCAGCCAACGGCCTTGTCAAAGAGGGCGGACTAGCGGGCTAAGGTTCAGGGTTGGAAAACTGCTCCTAAAGGCGGAAGAATCAGCAATGATCAACGGCATAAATATGCAGAAGGCAAGGGAAACCATTGCATTAAATACAAGTAACGTGTATCCACAGGACATGTGGCCTGTAATTGAAGAAGTGTCATGATGATCCCTCCATTGGCAAAAGATTCTAGAATATTGAGCCATTCGGATATCCGGGAGGGAACTGCCAAGGGGGAGGTTGCCATGAGAGAAAGATTGAATAATCAACGAAAGGATAATGTTCTGACTCGGGGCGCGGAATATCAGGAGCTTGAACATGGTAGGGAGACTAGAAAACATGAAAAGGGAAATGAAATGGCTCAATCTAGATATAGTAGGGGTCAATGAAGTGAAGTAGGAAGAAGCAAAGATTTCTGGTCAGATGAGTATAGGGTATTATCAACAGCAGCAGAAAATGGTGTAACTGGAGTAGGATTCGTTATGAAAAGGAAGGTAGGTCAGAGAGCGTGTTACTGTGAACTGTTCAGTGACAGGGTTGTTATTAACAGAATCGACAGCAAACCAACACCGACAACGATGGTTCAGGTAATCATGCCGTCGTCGCAAGCTGAATATGAAGAGATACAGAAACTGTATGAGGATATTGAAAGAGTAATACAATATGTAAAGATGGATGAAAATCTAAAAGTAATGGAGGACAGAAATGCAGTTGTAGGGGAAGGAGTAGAAGAAAAGGTTACAGGAAAATATGGGCTTGGGACAAGGAGCGAGAGAGGAGAAAGACTAATTGAGTTTCAGCCAGTAATAGCGAATACCCTGTTCAAGAATCACAAGAGGAGGTTTACTTGGAAAAGGCCGGGTGATACGGAAAGATTTCAGTTAGATTACATCATGGTCAGACACAAATATCGTTATCAGATGCTGGATTGTAAGGCGTACCCAGGAGCACATATAGACTGAGATTACAATGTAGTAGTGATGAAGAGTAGCCTGAAGTTGAAGACATTAGTCAGGAAGAATCAATATGCAAGGAAGTGGGATACGGAAGTACCTAGGAATGACGAGATACGCTTGAAGTTCTCTAAGGCTATAGGTATAGCAATAAGGAAAATCTCAGTAGGCAGTACAGTTAAAGAGGAATGGACATCTCTAAAAATGGCCATCACAGATTCTGGGAAGAAACACGTAGGTACAAAGAAGGTAACTGTGAAGAAACCATGAGCAACAGAAGAAATATTTCAGTTGAGCGATGAAAGGGGGAAGTACAAAAATGTCTCTAAGGAATGAAAAAATATAAAGTGCAGGGAAGCTAAGACGAAATATTTGCAGGAAAAAAGTAAATTGTCGGAAGGACAGACTCAGCATACAGGAAAGTCAAAACAACCTTCAGTGACATTAAAGGCGAGGGTGATAACATTAAGAGTGCAACGGGAATTCCTCTGTTACATGGAGAGGAGCGAGCAGATAGGTGGAAAGAATATATTGATAGCCTCTATGAGGGGAGAAAATTTATCTGATGTGATAGAAGAAGAAACAGCATTCGAATTAGAATACATATGGGATCCTGTATTATAATCCAAATTTAAAACAGCTTCAGAATATTTAACATCAAATAAGGCAGAACGGATAGATAACATTCCATCAGAATTTCTAAAATCATTGGTGGAAGTGGCAACAAAACTTTAGTGTGTAGAAAATATCAGTCTGACGACACCATCTGACTTTCGGAAAAGCATCATCCACTCAATTCCGAAGAGGACAAGAGCTGACAAGCGCGAGAATTATCGCTCAATCCGCTTAACAGATCATACCTCCAAGTTGCTTACAAGAATAATATTCAGTAGAAAGGAAAAGAAAACTGAGGATGCGCTAGATGACGATCAGCTTGGCTTTAGGGAAGGTAAAGGCACGAGGAAGGGAATTCTGACGTTGCGGTTAATAATGCAAGCAAGGCTAAAGAAAAATAAAAACACATTCATAGGATTTGTAGATCTGGAAAAAGCATTCGAGTTTGCTATCCTGAGTGAAAGTGAAGAAGAATTATATGAACTGCTGAACGGAATGAACACTCTAATGAGCACAGAGTATGGACTGAGAGTAAATCTAAGAAAGACGAAAGTAATGAGAAGTAGTAGAAATGAAACAGGGAGAAACTTAAAATCAGGCTTAGTGGTGACGAAATAGATGAGGTTAAGTAATTCTACTACCTAAGCAGTAAAATAACCAATGACGGAAAGAGCAAGGAGGTCGTCAAAAGCAGACTAGCACTGGAGAGAAGGGTATTCCAGACCAAGGGAAGTCTACTAGTATCAAATATCGGCCTTAATTTGAGGAAGAAATTTCTGAGAATGTATGTCTTGAGTAAAGGGAGTGAAACATGGACTGTGGGAAAACCGGAACTGAATCGAAGAATTTGAAATGTGGTGCTACAGACGAATGTTGAAAATTAGGTGGACTAAGAAGGGAAGGACAAGGTGGTTCTGCGGAGAATCAGAGAGGAAAGGAATACGTGGAAAACACTGATAAGGAGAATTGGCAGGATGGTAGGACATCTATTAAGACATGGTATTAGAGGGAGCTGTAGAGGGAAAAAACTATAGTGGAAGACAAACTGGAATATTTCCAGGATGTAACTGACGACAGGTTTGCAAAAATAAATAAATAAATATAAAAATAAAAAATAAAACATAAAGGAAGTGTGTGACTTGCGTATTTTCCGTTGTTGTTGTGGTCTTCAGTCCACTGACTGGCTTGTTGCAGCTCCCCATGCTATTCTGTCCCGTGTAAGCTTCATCTCCCAGTACATACTGCTACCTACATCCTCCTGAATCTGCTTAGTGTATCTCCTGGTCTCCCTCTACGATTTTTACCCTCCACGCTGCGCTACAATACTAATTTTGTGATCCCTTGATGCCTCACAACACGTCCTACCAAGCGACCCTTCTTCTAGTGAAGTTGTGCTGCAAATTTCTCTTCTCCCGAATTCTATTCAGTACCTAATCATTAGTTATTTGATGTACCCATATAATCTCTAGCATTCTTCTGTAGCATCACATTTCTAAAGCTTCTATTCTCTTCTTGTCTAAACTATCTATCGTCGATGTTTCATTTCCATACATGGCTACACTGCAATACAAATACTTTCAGAAATGATTTCCTGTCACTTAAATCTATACTCGATGTTAATAAAATTCTCTTCTTCGTAAACGCTTTCCTTGCCATTGCCAGTCTACATTTTATATCCTCTTTACTTCGACCATCATCAGTTATTTTGCTCTCCAAATAGCAAAACTCATCTACTACTTTAAGTATCTCCTGTCCTAAACTAATTACCTCAGCATTCGTTTACATTACATTATCGTCGTTTTGCTGTTGTTGATGTTCATCTTCTATCCTTCTTTCTCCAGATACTGTCCATTCCGTTCAGCTGCTCTTCCAGGTCCTTCGCTGTCTCTGACATAAATACAATGTCATCGGTAAACCAGAAAGTTCGTATTTCTTCTCCATGGATTATAATTCCTACCCCAAATTTTTCTTTTGTTTCCTTTACTGCTTGCCCAATATACAGATTTAATAACATCAGGGATGGGCTACAGCCCTGTCTCCCTCGACTCTTATAACTGTAGTCTGGTTTTTGTACAAATTGTAAATAGTGTATCGCTCCCTGTATTTGACCCCTGCCACCTTCAGAATCTGAAAGAAAGTGTTCCAGGCTACGTTGTTAAAAGCTTTCTCTAAGTCTACAAGTGCTAGAAACTTAGGTTTGCTTTTCCTTAATCTGTCTTCTAAGATAAGTCGTAGAGTCCCTATTTCCTCACGTGTTCCACCATTCCTACAGAATCCGAACTGATCTTCCCTGAGATCGGCTTGTACTAGTTTTTTCAATCGTTTGTAAAGAATTAGTGTTAATATTTTGTAGCCGTGACTTTTAAGTTTCTAGTTTGGTAATTTTCACATCTGTAAACACTTGCTTTCTTTGAGGTTGGAATTATTATATTCTTCTTGAAGTCTGAGGGTGTTTCCCCCGTCTCATACATTTTGCTCAGCTGATGGTAGAGTTTTGTATGGACTGGCTCTTCCAAGCCTATCGGTAGTTCTAATGGAATGTTGTCTATGCCTGGTTCCTTGTTTCGACTGAGGTGTTTCAGTGCTCTGTCAAACTCTTCACGCAGTATCACACCTCCCATTTCATCTTCATCTACGTCCTCTTCCATTGCATAAATACGAGTGGTTCTCTTTTCTCCAAAAGTCTCCTTAATTTTCCTGCATGCAGTATCTATCTTACCCCTAGTTATATATGCCTTTACATCCTTACATTTGTCCTCTAATCATCCCTGTCGAACTCAGTTTTGAGACGTTTGTATTCCTTTTTGCAGTGGACAGATAGTGCGTAGTGGGGCGATCACTCTGTTGTAGAAATAATTCAAAAGCCTTGATGGCTTTAATACTCTGTACTGAATAACCGGTTTCAACATACTAAAGGTGCCATCATCGGATCTGAATGTAGCTTAACATTTACAAACCATTTGGATATAATGTTATATGAGGCAGACCTGTACTTTTGTGTCAGCTGGTCTGACTCATGCACCCTTATATCCAAATGGTTTATAAATGTTAAGCTACATTCATATCCAATGATGGCACTTTTAGTGTGTTGAAACCGGTTATCCAGTAAATAGTATTTAAGCTGTCATGGTTTGAAGTATTCCTTTTTGCCTGCTTCATTTACTGCATTTTTGTATTTTCTCTTTTCATCAGTTTATTACTATATATCTTCTGTTACCCAAGGATTTCTACTACCCCTCGTCTTTTTACCTAGTTGATCATCTGATGCCTTCACCTTTTCATCTCTCAAAGCTACCCATTCTCCTTCTACTGTATTTCTATCCTCCATTCTTGTCAATCGTTCCCTAATACTCTCCCAGAGACTCTCTACGACCTCTGGTTCTTTCAGTTTATCCAGGTCCCATCTCCTTAAATTTCCAGATTTTTGCTGTTTCTTCAGTTTTAATCTACAGTTCATAACCAACAAATTGTGATCAGAGTCCACATCTGCCCCTGGAAATGTCTTACAATTTAAAGCCTGGCACCTAAATCTATGTCTTCCTATTATATAATCTATCTGAAACCTTCCAATGTCTCTAGGCCTCATCCATGTATACAACCTTCTTTCATGATTCTTGAACCAAGTGTTAGCTATGATTAAGTTATATCCTGTGCAAAATCCTACCAGGCAGCGTCCTCCTCCATTCTTTACACTAATTCCATATTCACCTACTTCTTTTGTTCTCTTCCTTTTCCCACTATCGAATTCCAGTCATCCATGAGTATTAAATTTTTGTCTCCCTTAACTATCTGAATAATTTCTTTTATCTCATCATACATTTCATCAACCTCTTCGTCATCTGCGGAGTTATTGGCATATAAACTTGTACTACTGTGGTAGGCTTAGCCTTCGTGTGTTTCCTGGCTATAAAAATGCGTTCACTATGCTGTTTGTAGTAGCTTACCCGCATTCCTATTTTCCTATTCATTATTAAACCTACTCCTGCGTTACCCCTATTTGCTTTTGTGTTTATAACCCTGTCTTGTTCCTCCTGCCACCGAACTTCACTAATTCCCACTATATCTAACTTTAACCTATTCATTTCCCTTTTTAAATTTTCTAACGCACCTATCCGATTAAGGGATCTGAAATTACACTCTACGATACGTAGACTGACAGTTTTCTTTCACCTGATAACGACGTCCTCCTGAGTAGTCTCCGCCCACAGATTCGAATGGGGGATTACCTTACCTCCGTAATATTTTACTCGAGAGGGCGGCATCATCATTTAACCATATACTAAAGCTTCAAGCCCTCGGGAAAAATTACGGCTGTAGTTTCCCCTTCCTTTCAGCCGTTCGCAGTACCAACACAAGAAGGCCGTTTGGTTAGTGTTACAAGGCCAGATCAGTCAATCATCGAGAATATTGCCACTGAAACGACTGAAAAGGCTGCTGCCACTCCTCAGGAACCATACGTATGTCAGGCCTCTCAACAGATACCCCTCAGTTGTGGTTGCATCTACGGTACGACTATCTGTGTCGCCTCCCCACTAAGAGCAAGATCCATGGTTCATGGGTGGGTTTATCCGTTGTTATTCTTGTTCTTGTGATCTTCAGTCCACGGATTGGTTTGATGCAGCACTCCATGCTACTCTATCCTGTGGAAGCTTCTTCATCTCTCAGTAGGTACTACAACCTACATCCTTCTGAATCTGCTTAGTGTATTCATCTCTTGTTCTTCCTCTACGATTCTTACCCTCCACGCCAGCACTCCACTACTGTATTGGTGATAACGTGATGCCTCAGAACATGTCCAACCAACCATTCCCATCTTCTAGTAAGTTGTGCCTCAAATTTCTCTTCTCCTTAATTCTATTCATTACCTCCACATTAGTTATATCTTCAGCATTCTTCTGTAGCACCACATTTCGAAAGCTTCTCCCTTCTCTTCTTGTCCAAAGTATTTATCGTCCATGATTCACTTCCATACGTGGCTACACTCCATACAAATACTTTTCCTGACACTTAAATCTACACTCGATGTTAACAAATATCTTTTCTTCAGAAACACTTTTCTTGCCATTGCGAACCTACATTTTATCCTCTCTACTTCGGCCATCATCATTTACTTTGATCCCCAAATAGTAAAATTCATCTACTACTTTAAGAGTCTCACTTCTTAATCTAATTCTACCAGTCGGCTTCCTCTTTCACTCCTTACCCCCATTCCATTTCACCTACAACGTTTACGTCTCTTCGTTTTCTTACTATCAAATTCCAGTCACCCATGACTAATTAAATTTTCGTCTCCCTTCACTGTCTGAATAATTCCTTTCACCTCATCATACATTTCATCAATCTCTTCGTCGTATGCAGAGCTAGTTGGCATATAAACTTTTACTACTGTAGTAGGCGTGGGCTTCATGTCTATCTCGCCCAAAATGATGCGTCAACTAAGCTGATTGTAGTAGCTTACCCTCGCTCCTATTTTTTATTCATTATTAAACCTACTTCAGCATTACCCCAATTTGATTTTGTATTTATAACCCTGTATTTACCTGACCAGAAGTCTTGTTCCTCCTGCCACCGAACTTCAACAATTCCCACTATATCTAACTTCAACCGTTCCATTTCCCTTTTTAAATTTTCTAACCGACCTGCCCGATTAAGGGATCTGACATTCCACGCTCCGGTCCGTAGAACGCCAGTTTTCTTTCTCCTGATAACGACGTCCTCCTGAGTAGTCCCCGCCTGGAGATACGAATGGGGAATTATCTCCAGAATATTTAACTCAAGAGGAAGCCATCACCATTTAACCATTCAGAAAAGCTGCATGCACTCGGTAAAATTATGGCTGTAGTTTCCCATTGCTTTCAGCTGTTCGCAGTAGCAGCACAGCAAGACCGTTTTGGTTAGTATTACAAGGCCAGAGCAGTCAATCATCCTGACCGTTGCCCCTGCAACTACTGAAATGGCTGCTGCCCATCTTCAGGAACCACACATTTGTCTGGCCTCTCAACAGATACCCCTCCGTTATGGTTGCACCTAGGGTACGGCTATCTGTATCGCACGCAAGCCTCCCCACCAACAGCAAAGTCCATGGTTCATGAGGGAGGCGGGGGGGGGGGGGGGGGTTCCGCTATGAAAGTAAATAATTCATGATTAACTGGCAACCTGAATATGGAAATCTCTGAAATACTTCGCATTTGTCGAGTAGTCTACACCGAATAACAATTTAATGTCTTCAGCGTGCTAAACTAATTACATAATACTGAATTTATTTATTTTTGATCTGTTTCGTTGAGAAATGTGAGATATAAAACCAAGTCCTATGCAACGCGACAGGACCATCATTCAAATGTGACGTGGTCGCAGTTTGCTCATCGCGTCCGTGGCGATTGGGGAAGTCTGCCAGACAGGCTGAGCGCTATGGCACTTTAGCTAAATGCCTGGCCACCGCTGGTTTATTATCTACGCTTCAGTTTCTCACGTTATCAGCAAATGCTTTCTAACAGTTAATATGTTATGTTAAGAGAAACAACTCTTTTCCACAAACACTACGTCCAACGGGATTTGTTATCCACTGTATCTAGCCCATTTCCTGTCCCGATAGCAAAACTCATCTACAGCTTATGATGACTCGTTTCTTATGCCAACCATCGCCGCATCGACTATTTTAATTCGGTTCGATAGTTTCATTTTTGTTTATGCCTTTGTTCAGCACTATATCCATTTCGTTCAAGTGATCTTCCTAGTCCTCTCTCACAAAGTAATAGTGCCATCAACGTACTTGAAAGATTTAATTTTTTCTCCCTGAATTTCAGTTCCTTCTCAAAACTCCCGCTGGATTTCCATTACTGGTTGCTCGATGTACATACTGGTGACAAGGGAGACAGCCTGGAACACTGTATTTCTCTCATCTCAGTCACTTCAGCTATTTCAAGTCCTTCGACAGTTATAAATGCAATTCTATTCCTTTTCCAAGTGCAGAGAGGCTTTCGTTGCTTGTATGTATCTCTGCTACATTCTGAATTTGAAAAAAAGATTTTCTCCAGTTAACACTGACAAAATCTTTTACTGATAAAAATGATAGAAATGTAGGTTTGCCTTTCTTTAAGCTAGTTTCCAAGAAAATTCTTCTGGTAAGTATAGCTTTCGTTAAATTTCTTTGAAATTCAGGATGAACATTCCCCAGGTACACCAAGCATGCCATCCTGCTGGAGATAATGAGACTAATTAAAGCGGCGTTTCAGGACTAACCAGACGTGTCAGACCTCACTCTTTGGTACTGGGTTTCTTATAGTTTTCTTACATTTTAAGGATATCTCTGCTGCGTTGTACATCCTATGTACCACCTGAAAGAGTTGTGTCGCAGTTGATGTCCCAAGGATCTCAGTAATTCTAAAGAAATATCATATGTTGTGTATTACTTGTTCCATGTGCGTCTTTCAATGTTCTGTCAAATTCTTCTCGCCATTCACACATCCCATGTCATATTCCTTTGATTCCACTTGACTTTCCATAATACTGTCTTTCCATAACATTGTATTTCCAGTCTGTAGCGCTTCAATTATTTCTTCTACTTTACAGCCATTCTTTCATGCTTAGGACTACTTGCCATCCGAGCCCTTAATGTTGCTACAGTCGCTTCTCGTTTCTTGAAAGATTGCTTTAATTTTCGTGTATGTGGCCCCACAGTCATGCATTCCATTAAAACTTTGCATATCACTATTTTGTTATTTCCATGAATCCCATTTTAGGATCTCGACGTCCACATTTGCCTGCTTCAGTTGCTGCGATTTTTTATTTTCTCCTGTCACCAATACGATATATTGTCTCCTACATCATGCACGGCTTCCTATTGGGTATTACCTCAGTACCTAGTTGTTTCTCTGATATCTTCACTATATCATCCCCTCAAGTTACCCATTCATTATGTGTTTCTAATCTTTTGCTTGTTTCGGTCAGTCGTTGCCTAAATCTCGTTTGAAATTCTGAACAACTTCTGGTTGTTTTAACTTGTCCGGCTTCACTCAACTTACTATCCTAGCTTTCGTCAAATTCTTTAGCTTCAGACTGCGTTCCATAACCAACAATGTATGGCAAGAGTCCACATATGCCACTGGAAATGTTTTTAGTTTTGAAATCCTAAGACTTTGTCTTACCATTGTGTTAGCTTTATGATGTTCTGGTAGACCAACTGTCTTCCAAGTACGAAATCTTCTTTGACGTTTGTTAATTAAACTAAGCTGTGCTCCAAGCCAAGTTCTACTACGTTTCTGCTCCCTATATTACTATACGCCAATTCCATGTTTCCTTACTATTTTTTCTTGTATTCCTTTTTTTACTTTCGAATTCTAATACCGTATCACACCGTACTGAGCAATTTGTTTCAATTTCTTCACTACTGCAGTGGTCCGTAGTTTGTGTTTATCTTAGCTATGACGATACGCTTCCATAGCTTTTCTTAGTTGTAAGACCGCATTCCTATTTTCTCGTTCATTATTAGATGGACCAATTCCTTTTTTTATAATCATGTAATCACCTTATAACGAGTCGATGTGTGGGGTATTAAACCCCATAATTAGGTAAGTAGGTTAGATAATTTGAATAGAGCAAGTAATATGTTGAAATTTTATATATTATAAATTAGTGAAGTGTGATTGCCAGAAGAAGTGGATATCTGGTCAGATGATCTCTAGGTTGTCATTAACTATAATAATATTTCTCTATTTATCCGTCCTTTTATTACATTTGTGAGCTACAGAGGTGATTGCTGTGCTATTTGATGAAGTCCTTGGAAACAGAATAAGCATGGAAAGAGTATGTTTAACTCATTTCAGTAACCGATAAGCTTTTTCCTTCCTCACTTTGTTCCTGAATGATACCTCCAAGAGTAAATGAGTGAGTGAATCAGCTTTAGATACGCCGAAAGTGGGACAGAGTATTTCATCTCATTCGTGTAAAGTAGTGACAACATTTAAGAGTTCCTCCAGTGATAACCGGCAAACCAGTCACTCGAAACGCCCTGGAAGATTAAAAGTGTGTTTCGGACGGAGTCTCGTACTCGTATCCTTTGCTTTTGCGGGCAAATGCTTCAGAGCAGTAGTTCGAAACTTGGGACGGCACGCAGACTTAATCAGCCAGAAACGCTTGTATCAGCTCGCACTCCAACGCAGAGTTAAAAGCTCATTCTGAAAAGTAGTCTTCACTCGATTCCGAAATTTTACGCTCTTTTCGTCCGTATAGTTAACTAGAGGACCGCCTCCACTATGCTCTAAAACCTGGTCCTCGTGGTAAGGGCTGTTGGTCGCCGCCTTTTTAACTTTCTCTCAGATCCGCCGCCGATTTATGAGTATGAATTTGTTTTCTGGAAAGGCTAGGTACGATTTCATTAGGGGTATTTTGGTTGAGCAGTTACTTTCTGTTAGGGGATCAATCAGCTATTTCAGACATGTTTTTGATTTTATTCGACGTGCAGCACCTCTGCATTTACTGTGAAATGAACAAACTTAACACTGTCTGTTGTTTTAATAGGACACTGTCACGTCTCTTCAGCACTTGCGCCTGTCTTCTTGTATCTCTACGTGTGTATCTAGAAATTAATATGGCGCGAGCATTTTATTTCCTTAGGTCAAGTAGTTTAAATTAAATTTTTGAGATGTTGGTAAGTTAGTGATCTTGAGTAACGAATTTCAGCACCACACCCGCATTGTGTAAATTTTGTGACTGTTTGGTTGGCTTCCTGCAGTCTTCTCATGGCTATTTCTTGTGCTTGCATTAATTTCATCGTGGATTTTGTATTGCTCCCTGTGTGTTTGTGTTTGAACCTTGGTTTCGAAAGTGGTGATTGTAGTAATAGGCAGCAAAAATGAACGGACCGAAGTGGGCTGTGCAAAACGAATTCCTGTTTGTGTGGCTACAACCGAATTTAAATGATGTTATTTGAATTAATTAAATTTTGTTAGAAAGCTCTGATATCTAACTCTTTCCCATCTATAGTTCACTCCGTTTTTCTTTTATATGATTTCATGGTATTAGAATAAGTTGCTAAAGTCCCTAGAACCTGTATGTCGTTCTTGATTTGATGTGGGCAAGATTGAATTTATCTCTCTTTCTATGAATTAATTTCCTGGTTTTCACAGCCAGCGCTTCCCCTGAGTCTTGGTGGAGTGTAATTTTTACTTATGTTAAGGGACCATTTTACAATCAGTTTTGATATGTTTTATGTGGATATTGGGATTATTTTAACAAACTATTTTGATAGTAACTGACTTGTAAATATTCAAGCACATCACACATTTCCATATCCTACAAAATGCCCCGAATGACCAACAGCTTTACAAGAACGTAAAGTATCAGATACTCAAAAAGAGTATATCAGATTGATTGATGTGTATTTCGCCTCGTGTAAGTATACCGCATCTGTAGCATCCCTCCGTTGCGCAATGTAAATTTAAGGTTTTATAAAGAACGGAGCAGACGGAATTGTATGCATCGTAGATGAGAGTGCCACTTCAGAAATAGGTAAACTACTATCATCCTTCCTTGCGGGTGCAGGGCAAGAAGAAGGTACATGCCGTATGGAAAAATGTGGGTTTACTAAGATAACAGCAAATTAGATAATTAGAACTGGTGTAATGTATAACCAGGAAACGGAGTAAGCGGTTTTCACTCAGCAACGCCTCCCACGATTATATGAGATGAAAACTAACAGTCAGCGTAGTGTCACCTCCCTATCCATTTTATTTTATTTTTTTTTCGAGGTAAGTTTCTGTAGGTAAGAAAAGTAGCTTCATACGTATGGGTAGAAGGCACTACTATATAATTTAATGTTTTAATTGATTATATAAATTTCTGCTGTTGCCTTTGAGTTTAATCAAGCGTATAACATCACTGACTTAAAATTCTATCTTGCGGGTCAGCACCTTCTTGTACTGACTACTTCATTTTTCGTAATTGGCTAGGCTATGTCATTTGTTACGACATCTTCGACTAAACCTGAAGAATAATGTATGATGGTATATATGAGTCCAATCCTCAAGAACTGCACTACCTGATGTAACTAAAATAACCATAGAAACTGTATTCTATTAACCTAAATAAGTATTCCTTTTCTTTAAGTAACGAAATTAATTCCGTTTTATTAGCTACACATTTTTGACAGCACTTAAAGTAATTCCTGAAATTAATACTCACTAATGTCAGCCACAGAATTAGCGAGAAGAGGTGTGTATTTGTAACAGAAATGATTTCTGAAATATTTATAGATAAGCTTTAGTATGTCAGATTATCTGAAGATTTCATTTAATAGGCGACTACAAATTTCTCGTTTGGAGGCCATACTTCGCTACTTGTATACTAGGATCCCAATAGGGCTAGTTTGCTTACAAGCTGCAGCAACACATTCAAACGGAACCTTTTTGATCGCCCATTACACAATGGTATAATCTGGATGATAATCATTGTTTTCTTCAATGGTGTAATAAGGATGACCAGAGCGGGTGACGTGGTCGGGGTTGTAGGGTGTGGCTGGATAGAAGAAGGTGGCTGGTTTTAGCAATCTTCCTCTTTATAATTAGTTCTTCCAATACAATTTCCGGTAGCTCAGCCCCACCGCTCGTGTCCTGGTGGAGACGAGCAGATGCACACAGTCCGGAGTACTCGACGCCGCGTTCGGTAAATGGCTGCGCGGGCGGTAGGAGGTTAGTAACATGAGGCCTTGCCCTGCTCACCCTCTGCAGACGCGGCGGATCGTGACGACGCCGGGAGTCGCTGGTGCAGCAGTGGGCAACGCCCCGTGCCAGCCGATCCTCGGCGACAGCATCACTGGTAACGACGACATGACAGCGACCGAATACCCAATCATGCAAACCAAATGCCGACGCACACCTGTAATGACCTTAACTAGTGCAGGCCACTGCTGAATCTGTTGGTTACGCGGTGGTGTGTTTATTAGAAGGTTCTCAATGAGTTGGCTAACGCAACCGCGCCACACGTGGCCCAGACCTGCATAATTCTGCTAATGCTGCGTTCTGATGGCTGCTGTGCACGTACACACATACCGATCCTCGCTGCAAAACTGTGTCACCTGCATAAGGCGCAGGCCGGCCTTCGTCCGCCGTTTGCCATGAGGCTGAAGCATAGCGCACTGAAACACACTAAATCACAATTTCGCACCATATTTCCTAAAAATAACCTCTTGCTCTATACATTTCCTCCCTCGTACAAAACGAATTCGTCCCTGAATTCAACCAAAAAGTCAAAACAACTACAGTTCACAAACACCACAAAATGCGATTTATTCACGATTTACACTGTGTTCACTCTCTTCCATCCTCAGTCTAATCTTTGTTCTGCTGCCGTGCCTCACAACTGTTCAGTGATTTTGTCAGGACCCTTAGGTTAATGGTTGGAAGGGGCGGGATTTAGGCTACCTTCCTCTTGAGCCGATAGTACACTACTCCTATGACAAAGATAAAAATACAGGTGGCGGTGGTTGATGATCCAATAACTAGTAAGCGTTGCTTATTCTGATTACGTTACTCATGCACTCATTGAAAATGATGTTCCATATTTATACGTCCATCCTGAGCTGCTAGCATCTGGTCCAAAGTGGCGAGCAAATTCGGGTCTAATGTGCTATTCAAAAGAGTGAGATTTACTTTCGTGACGAATTGCACCAGTTGTTTGGGTACACAGATCAATGTGCTTGTTATGTTCATGATTGTAGCTCCAGTAATCACGGCTGCTAAACGGAAAGTTGGCCCTTAAATGTCACACTGTGCACCTTAATTAACAGTCCCTGCCCCTGCAATTCTATTCTTTGCGTACTCCCATGCTTACCCTGCTCGTAACAAACAAAAATAACGACTGTGTTTTCCATTACTGAAAATAACCAATGTGGAAAGAACTGCACCGTGCTTGCTATAATTTCCTTAGGGCACTCCACGACTGGGTATTGAGAGCGGAACAGAGAATACCAACAAGATTTGGGAACAGTGTGTAACAATTTCATGGGGCAGATGGTAACTGGACCTGTTCGACAGCGCAGCAAGTCTTGTGCAAGGAGGAATGCATGCGCTTGTCTGTTATGTGCCACTAACAGTATTTCCCATACGGTTAATTGTATGAATTTCTGCAAAATTTCTCACTTCACTGGATACATATGCAAAGCGTAACATTCAAATTTACAGTCCTTACATGTTAATGGTATTATGATATGAATTCTCAGCAGGGTACCTGTCCGCGTACTGGTAACAGTGGTCATTTTGTAGTACAGAGGTAAGTGTTCGTCTGTTAATGTCGTCAGTAGCTCCAGGGATGAGGGCAGTTCTGATTGAACTTTCCGTAATCCTTCCCGAAGTTCTTCCGAGGGTAACAGTACCGGGGTTAAGTGCCTGCGCATTGCATGCAACAAGGCCTCCCGTACTCCCGTGGCTTCTATGCGTGCCCTGTAATACTACGGAGCAGCTTAGCGATTATCTGCTGTGAACCGATGTTATCCAACCCGTACTTGATTATACCCAAGTCTTGATTGGTTGTTTCGGTTGTGGCCTTAATGTGGGACATCAGAGCGCGGGCAAAGCTCGCAATTGGCGCGTATTATTAACTACATCTTTTTCCAAACTCTCTAATTAGGTTGTGTGAAGATCTAGCATTCCCTGGCTGCTATTCACATTATCCTGTAACTGCTGTAGCGTTTCATTAGTACTTTTAAAATTTTCCGCGTCGGGGGTCCCAAAAACAGTTTTTATGATATGGCACCTGCGTCTAACTATCCTCTTTTCCTATGGACTTGCGGGATTAACCCTGCAGTTTGAAGCAACTGTGCTTGTAAGCATACAAAAGCTGATCGTAGTAGCCGATATTCCCCGTATGTGTCATTAAACCTTGACTGATTAGTCACCATGGAATGAAGTTCAAAAAATGTAACGTCTAATTTACATATTTGGTCTTCAACCGCCCAAATATTAAAGTCTACCCTTAGGGGCCATTGATGTCCGGACATAATTATGTCCCCTTGTCGCAAGACCAAAACACCATTTGATATAGGACGTAAATTCAAGGCTTCGGCTAAGTTGCAACAGCAAAACAGAATAACTATGCTGAGAGATAGTGCACAGTTTCCCTCTTCCCTCTTCAGCGCAACCCATGATGCTAGAACTGCTGGTCTTACCAGAACATCACGCCTTAAAAGAAAAACAACTCACATTAGCTCTTCCTTTTTACACGTGGCCTAAGAGCATAATAGCATGCCTGATCGCTTCGACAATTAACTTGGTTCTCTTCTTGCTCTACTGCTTTCTTATTCTTTTTCTTAGATTCAATATTCTCTCCACTAGAAGCTACTGCAGACAGTGAAGGAAGTTCCTCAAAATTCCCATTGACGGGCCTAATTCAGCTCACATGCACAATAGTAGGGCGATTTGGAAGCTGTAATCTGACATTCACCGGCGATGTCATTTCGATCATCTGGAAAGGACCTTGATAACGGAATACAAATTTCTCCATTTTGCCTTTTGGCACATACAGATTAGTCATCATCACCCATTGTCCTACATGAAATTTGGGTAAAGCCGCCTTTCTATTGTGAACTTTGTCCTGTCTCTCTAAGGCTTTAGTGTTCATTTTTTCACCTGCCGCCAGTTGTTTTCAACTTTGTGGATAAATCCTTAACAGCCGAAATATTAGTTCCTGGTGGGGTCTTGAGCAATTCAAACGCGAAATATTGGTTCCTGGTGGGGTCTTGAGCAATTCAAACGGAGATGGCATCTTCCGACCGAACACTACTTCATACGGAGACAATCCTGTACTTTCATGCACTTTTGAGCTATACGCCGTGGTTACAAACGCCAATAGGGTATCCCAATTGTTGTGTTGAGAGTTTACATAATAACTTAACATTTTAGCTATTGTACGATGAACTCTCTCGGTCCAATCATTAGCCTGCAGGTGTAATGCGCTCATTCTCATTTTCTTTACATGCAACAACTTGCATAACTGTTTCATCAAATTGGACACAAGGTTTGACCCTTGATCTGTAATTATAATGTCAGGTGTTCCGAATTTCAATATCCATTGATGTACCATGGCGTGCCACTCTTTCGGCTCGCTGGTCTGGAGTAGCTGTCATAGACACATAGCACGAAAAATGATCTATTATTGTTAAAACATAGTGATTACCCGGTGGTGTTTGCACAAATGGTCCCAAGACGTCTATGCCGAGTAATTGAAGAGGTCCATCCACTTCCGGTAATAGTTGCAACACAATTTTATGATGATTCAATTCCGGCCGTTGAGCACATGGAATGCAGTTCTTTACTTACAGATCGACATCTTGCCTACGCGTTGACCACCAATAACTCGGTGCTACCCCTCTTTCTGTTGCTCTTCGACCCGAATGACTAGAAAACATTGAATCATGTGCTTGCCCTAACATTTGGCTTCGCAATTTTTCTGTTACGACTACGAATGGACCGTTCCTAGTTTTACTGTACAATATCCCGTCTTCCACGACGAACTGTCGCTGCGGGGTAAATCGTTGACAATCTGTTTGTGCCTCCTTCCATTCATTCTCATTTCTTCCTGTGCAATCCATGGCGCATACTTTACGATTCATACCACCCGCGTTTCTGTGCGATTTACCCGGTTGATGAACCACTTCAAAATCGTACTCACTGAGATGCAAAGCCCACTTAGTAAATCTACTCGTTGGGTCTTTAAGCCCTAACAACCATGTAAGTGCTGCAAGGTCAGCAATCACCTTGAAACTTCGTCCATACAAATAACAACAGAAATAGGTTATTCCGAAAATTAATGCCAATAACTCCTTCTGGATTGTTAAGTAATTTTTTCTGCATTGTTTAGCTGTCTGGAAGCATATGCTATTGGGTGTTCCTACCATCTATTTGCTGAGATAATACAATACCCAAAGCAAAATTGCTAGAGTCACAAGATAATATAAACTGATTACTAAAATCTGGAAAAGCCTAAACTGGAATAGATATCAACAAATTTTTTAACTTTTGAAAAGCCTATTCGCTTTCTGCAGACCAGCGAAATTTTGCTCCCTTCTTCAACAACCGCGTGAGGGGACTTGCAATTTCCGCAAATTTTTGAGTATACCTCCTGTAAAAATGGCGAGATCTAAACAAAACTGCAACTCTTTTACTTTTGTAGGTGTCGGAAAATTCATTAACTCCTCTAAAAGTTTTGGATCTGTGCGGACTCCCGCCTGTTCTACAATATGACCTAAATAACGGACTTCTTGCAACAAAAAATGATATTTTTCCACATGAAGAGTTAACCGCGCTGCTTTCAGATGATCGAAAACTTCGTGCAAACGGCGCACTTATTCTTGCGAAAACAATTATGTCGTCCAAATATACCATACACTGATTAGGTTTCAGCCCTCGTAACACACTATCTAGTAACTGTTGGAAGGTTGCCGGAGCATTTTTGAGTTCTGATGGCATTCGCTGATACTAAAAATGACCTCCAGGTGTTGAAAAAGCTGTCTTCAGCAGGTCTTCAGGGGCGACCTCCAACTGGTGGTACCCGCTTCGAAGAGCCAAGGTCGTGAAGTACCGACACTGACCCAAAATTATCCAGAGTTTCAGTGTTATTAGGCATTGGGTATGCATCTGATACAGTGTTTTGATTCAGAAAACGATAATCACAACAAAAACGATATGCCTTGCCTCCATGAGGTGATTTTTTACCGACTATTACGACAGGAGGGTACCAGGGACTACTACTGGTTTCTATTATCTCGTCCCTAAGCTGCTGCTGATTAATAAATTCTTCCATGACAGGCGGTAAACTTTTTGGAACACGATACGGACGTTTGTACACCGGTGCTTCATTCCTAGTGGGGATGTAATGCTGAACTAATGATGTGGCGGGCAGTGGACCATGAGAATTAAATAACTCTTTATATTCCGTCAAAAGGTTCTCCATGATTTCTCTGTCTTGCGCTTCTAAATGTGCTACTTTACCCCTCAGTGCGGACCAGCTGACAGACTCTCCCGGCATTGTGTAATCTGCTGCGAAATCCTTATCCAGTTCATCTTCCCCTATTATCTCAGATTCGCTATTACGGTACCCTGTGCTATCTGCACCTCTTCAAGGCCAAAATTATCAATACTGACACGCACAACCTTTTTTCCTTCTATCTCCCGTATGTAGGACACGTTACGGCGCGTAAAACATCTCATTTTATCCAATGGCTCATTCTCAGACAAAGGTTCAACGACACGGTAGCTCCAACATCTGCCCAGATTTATTTTCCCTGTACCCATCGGTATAGTATCTCGCGAGTTAACCCTAAGGGATCTTGTATGCAGTTTAGGAGGTCCACCAACGTCTGGGCGATTCCTTGCGACAGTTATGGTTTTCCAGAACCTAGGCGAAATTGTATTCCGTCCAGTTATACCGTACGCCATTCCAGGTTAACTTTTGCGTGATGCGCAACCGGGAAATCCAATCCAAGTATGACATCATAGCTGCTGCCAACAACTGGAAGAACTTCCACCTTCACCTGGAAGCTCCTCATTTCCACTCGGAAGTTTAACACCGCTGATCCGAGTGACTTCACCTGTCCCCCACCCACGCCACTTAACGCCCAGCGTGGTGGTTTTAATTCTACTTTACCGAGTACATTTCTACTCGCCACGGATACCTGAGACCCGGTAATTTGCACGGACTGCCATCACCACGCCGGTCATAAAAAAGTCTGCCACTGTTTCTGCACTAGTATTAATCCTTACCAGGGCTGTTGCACAGTAGACACACCACCCCCTGCCAGATTTAACTGAGGGGAGTGAGGCCCATCTTGCGGTTTCCTATCTTGTTTCCGCCAGGAACCATTGCAATTACGCTCCATATGACGCCAACGTCTGCATTTCCTACACTACACTTCCTTGCAATCGCATCTAATGTGTCACATACGACCACATCTGAAACATTTTATTTCTGCATTAAACACTGCTTTCCTGTCCCGCGTCTTTGTTACTGCTTCATCTTCCTTTTACGCCACAGTGATTCCAAATGCCTCATGGAGAGTCTTAGGGAATTCCATCCTAATCTTGCAGGAGGTTTTTGTTTGTATTCCCTGCAAAAATGAGTCTAGTGCCCACTGCTCAGCTTCCTGCAGAATGGCTTCATTAACCCTATCGGAATCCGTTGGCTCATAGGTATTAACATTAATTTCTCGAATTCTATCTACAAAAGCTTCTATTGATTACCTATTCCTTTGATACATTCTATTCAATTGTAGCTGATAATATCTAGACGTATTTTTCCTCTGATACCTTACCAGCAACCCTTTTTTGAATACTTCAAATGTCCAAGCATCCCTTAATTCTTCATGGAATGTAACGTACGCTTTGGCATCTCAAGTTACTTTTAACTTAGCCACATGAAAAAGTGTTTCTGCACACCAATTACCCAATTTAGCAGCTGTGGTAAAGTTCTAAAAACAATCATAACATCCTTCCCAGCTTTTCCCGAGAGAAGGGTGACCAAAGTCGCAGCGTTACTGTCAAGAATTACTGCATTAACAGGAAACCGTTCCTTGCTCACTTCTTTAGACCGAGCAAGCTCTGCCTCTAATTCTGACAGTCACTCAAGTAGTCACCTCGGCTGACACAGACTGCTCCATCACTACCAGCTATCGAATCAAGACTACAGTAAGCCCAGAAAGAAGAACAGGAAGGGAAGACAGACTATGCTACAAGTTCAGACAAGCCACCAAACCAAAAATTGGCACTTACTTGTCATGTAGCAGGAGCTACTGATCCATTGTTGCCCTTATGAGGTACCACATATCCTCGTCGATTATCAGCCACAATTTCCTCCAAATTCAGGGAGAACACCACTACTGTCACCAATTGTAACAGGAGTGTGTGATGCGCAGGTTTCCCAACTGACACCACTTGTAATAAGGATGACCGGAGAGGGTGACATGGTTGGTGTTGTAGGGCATAGCTGGATAGAAGAAGGTGGCTGTTTTAAGCAATCTTTTTCTTTATTGTTAGTTCTTCCAATACATTTTCTGGTAGCTCAGCCCCACCTCTCGTGTCGTGGTGGAGACGAGCTGATGCACGCAGTCTGGGGAACGCGAGGCCACACTTGGTCAGCGGCTGTGCAGGTGGCAGGAGGTAGTGGCATGAGGCCCAGCCCGCTCGACTTTTGCAGACGCGGCAGCTCGTGACGACGCCGGGAGTCACCGGTGCAGCCGTGGGCAACGCCTCCCTCCGGCCGGTCCTTGGGGACAGCGTCAATGATGACGACGATGTGACAGCGACCGAACGCCCAATAGGTCGAACCGAATGCCGACGCTTACTTCTGATGCCTTTAAATAGTGCAGGCCACTGCTGAATCTGCCAGTTACAGGGTGACGTGTTTATTAGAAGGTTGTTGATTAGATGGCTAACGCAGCCGTGCCACACGCAGCCCGCACCTGTGTAATTCTGATAATGCTGCATTCTGATGGCTGCCGTGTACATACATGCATACCGATGCTTGTTGCAAAACTGTATCACCTGCATAACGCATCGGCTGGCCTTCGTCCGCCATTCCGAGCGAGGTGGCGCAGTGGTTAGACACTGGACTTGCATTCGGGGGACGACGGTTCAATCCTGCGTCTGGCCATCCTGATTTAAGTTTTCCGTGATTTCCCAAAATCGCTCCAGGCAAATACCGGGATGGTTCCTTTCAAAGGGCATGGCCGACTTCCTTCCCCATCCTTCCCTAATCCGATGAGACCGATGACCTCGCTGTCTGGCCTCCTTCCCCAAACAACCCGACAAAACACCCCTTATTCCGCCGTTTGCTGTGAGGCTGGCGCATCGAGCACTTAAACACACTAAATCACAATTTCGCACGGTATTTCCTAAAAATAACCCTTTGTCCTCTACAATAGCATTATATTTTTTGCAGTTGTTCATTGCAAGTCCTCTTTACCCATAAATCGACATGTAGAGGATTTTAAGAATAGAGTGTGTTTTGTATGTTGACAAGAGTTCTTTCAAAATTTATTTAGGTTATAGTAAATTATAACGAAAAGATAATGACACATTTCGAGGGGTTGTAGGGGGATGTCTTGAGAAATGAACTGAGGATATGGAACCCCGTCAGGAACTGCAGTCTAAATACGCTATAGAGGTCAATGTCCAACGCTTCGTCACCACATTGGAAGCAATTGTACAGTAATATCTTCGCCTCCACTGTGGTTTGTCGTCTCTAACGTGTTAATGTGGCCATTGTGGCCTAACGGCCCGAATGCTATTACATCTACAGAGTCTTTCAAAATGATTTCCACTGAGATAGAAAGACAAACTCTTTGAGGAAAGGCAGGCGTTTACATATCGACAGTGAATGTAAAATCTCAGCCAATGCTGGGCGAGACGTCTAAATTGGTTCTACGTCATCATCAGCAGACACGAATAGCTTAGTTGTTAAGTTCAGGATACACAGATGTATTACATCTACAAATTTAATTCTGCCACTTGGCAAATAGATGGCTGTAGCGGCAAGTGGTTGTGCACGTGGAAGATTGTAAGTACCATAAGCTTAGGCATATTAACGCCATCAAAACATTAGCTTATTCGTGATAGCATCATAAAGATTTTCCTCAATTGAATATGTCAACTGATGACCCATTTCGCGCCGGCCGGAGTGGCCTAGCGGTTAAAGGCGCTACAGTCTGGAACCGCAGGACCGCTACGGTCGCAGGTTCGAATCCTGCCTCGGGCATGGATGTGTGTGATGTCCTTAGGTTAGTTAGGTTTAAGTAGTTCTAAGTTCTAGGGGACTTATGACCACAGCAGTTGAGTCCCATAGTGCTCAGAGCCATTTGAACCATTTTTGACCCATTTCGCATAATTTGCGGTAACTTTAAAATTCTGCTGAGGCAAGAAGAAATCTCTCGGCTGAGGCTCATAAAATGCTAGGCAAAACCAACTGTGATTCTCGTATTAGTGAAAAAAAAGTGCGGAGAATCCCTTTAACCTTCCAAGAAAGGAGATTTTGACGTCGAATAAAGGCGTGGCGTTGGAAGAGAAGCTATCGAAACCAACGGAACCAATCGCAGGATATTATTGTCGAAAGCAATTTATGCGTTTGAACCGAGCACTGAAAGACACATAGCCATAATTCAGCGATAGGCATGAAAAGGTGAATTTTCAGCATAAGAATACTGGACTCCATGTCTGACAACGCGTCAAAACATACTAGGAATCGTTGAAAGAGGAAGTCCTGCCGTATTTTCTAGATATTGCTCCCTCTGATTACTTTCTTTTATCAGTGGCTCATGGCCTGGCTGACCAGCACTTTCGGTAATAAGATCAAGTGCGAAACTGGATTCATTCATGGATCGTAAAAACATCCAGTACATCCGCCGCGGGATTCGTATGCAACGCGATAGATGACCAAAACATGGAATCGTAAATTTTTTGTAAGATTTTCACAAAAAAAGTCTCGAACTTCAAGAGAAAACGGCGGAAGCGAAGATGCAGACTTAGTATATGGTTTTACCGCTCTCTTATCCTACGTGGCTTCATGCTTCTTAAGTCAATACACAGTTATGAACCAAAATGTTATAATCACAGCGTGTTGGTTCATCTTCGGAACGCAATACACAAGCGATTCGGCGTGGCATGGATTCGACAGCCGCTTTGCAGATATGCTGATGTATGTGGCAACAGGTGTCAACCAACAGTCACGCAATTCCCGTAAATTACAGGCCGGTGGTTAGTGAGCCCTGAGCTAGTCCCTTATAACGTCCCAGATGTGTCACATCGATTTCAGATCACACGTATTTGATGGCAGAGATACCAACGTGTGTTCACCCTCATTATCCTAAAGTCACTGCAGCACAATATTGTGGCTCTGTGAGACAGACAGCTTATTCGGCAGGAAGACGCCATCACCGTTGGGGAAGACATCAACCAGGATGGATGCAGATGGTCCGTAATAGCGTTGAAGCTGTACACAGTCGTATGGCGAGTGTAGGCGTAGGCTTCCGCCGTCGGTGTCACCGTTAATAAAATTGTTCTGGAGTGTCGACCGCATTGTCAATACATAAAACTGTCCAACGTTTCGGCCACTACTGCAAGTGACCTTCCTCAGGACTAGAGCTGAGCTGAATCAGCACTAGCTCGGCAGTAGCCCTGAGGAGGGCCACTTGCAATAGTGGCCGAAACGTTGGACAATTTTATATATTGACAATGAAGTCAACAGCCCAGAAGAACTTTATTGACAGCTTTTATGGTGCTTTCGAGTGCTACCACATGACCCACGGAACCCACGGGGAATGTCACCCAGACTGCACCAACCGGCCTGCGTCAGTAGTCTGGTGAATGCATCGAGCGGTCTTTTGCCTGGATGACAACGTGATTCATCGGGCCACCCGACACATTTCTAAGGATCCATGATCTAACGTTGATGTCTCATGACCACTGCAGTCGTAAATGACGACGTCGTTGGGTCAACTGGGGAACACTTGGCTCTTCTATTGGTCAATGTTCAACAATGTACGCTGAACGGTGTGCTCAGAAACACTTCTGGCTGCACCAACATTGCACTACGTCGCCAGTTGTGTGACAGAACGCCTCCTATATTGCTTCTCAGGACGGGCAACTCTTCCACATACTCGTTCTGTCACAGGCGTGGACATCCAGCAGCTCGTCAGCACACGAGCAGCGGCCCAGCTCCTCCGTTTCCCAGATGCTCCCACTCAGGCGCTGGGCCATATGAAACTGCCCTGTGTAAAAGCAGCTTGTGTCACTGGATTTATCAGTGGTATCGTCGCTAGAAGGATATCACCTTCGTCCGTGCTCAGATTATATACTTTCCATATCAGCTCGCTACTAAGCTTGACCCTGTTTAAACGGTTTGTACTAATTGTTAGGAGTTCACACTGCATTGCTTCTTTTTCTTAAGTTTTCAACCGTGAGGCTGCTTAGCAGCAGCTCGCAATGCATTTCTGCCTTCGGCCTTCCTCCAGAGAACGGTGTAGGTTGTGTAGCTCGGTATCCACCATTATGTGACTGATGTATTCTAGTCTCGGCCTGCCTCTTCTACTCTCCCGTTCAGTTGTCCCTTCAGTGACACTTTTAATGATACTGTCGTGTCTCAGCGGTTGGCGGACCCATGTGTCCCTTCTCTGTTGATGACCTTCAGAAAAAAGGCTTCCCTTCACTCACCTATTTTACTCTCTCGTGTACCCAGAAAATGTTGAGGTTATGGTGTAGCACCATATCTCGAAGGCTGTAATTTTCTGATTTTCTGCTACTTCGAAGGACTATATTTCACTTTCGTAAAGCAGCACTCTCCACATAAAGGTCTGTACGCAGCCTTTTCGGAGATGTTAGTGTTTGCTGCTGGAGGTAAAAGGCTATTTTGTTAAAAGCAGATTCTACGTGGTGGATTCGGATTGAAGTCTCCTTCCCTGATCTTCCGTCTGTCGTTATGCACTCCCTAGGTAGGTAAAGAAATCGACGTTCTCCAATCACTCACTGTTAAGTGAGGAATTGGCAACTATGTTTTGTCTGCTCACCACTAATATTTTTGTTTAATCTTTGCTAATTTTCATACTATAGGATGAGCTGAGTGTGGTTTCTGTGTGGACCACCATTGTTTATACTGGTTCTGCATATTCACTAAACTCTGCGATGTTACCAGCAAATTCCAGCATGTCTGTTCTGGTACCACGAATTTTAACTGCTCCTGTAGCTCCTAGTTTTTACCTAACTTCATTTATTGCCCTCTGAATGTAACTATTTCACAAGGCCGCAGAGAGCAAGAAGCCCTTCAGTACACTTAAAGTAACATAAAGTAGCAACGTCTTGATGTTCTCAACGCATAATCGCAGCCACCGCTTCTCCACAGTGTCTCTGCATCACCCTTCTGCCATTATTCTTTAAGGCACTTTCTACTAGCATCTTAAAAAACTAACGCCAGTCTACCCTGTCAAAGGTTTCTTCTGAGTCCTTAAAACGAAAATATGTGTCTTCAACAATCTGTAGTCCTCTCTCAAGAACTGATCACAAGCCGAGAATTGCTTCTCATGTGCCTTCACCTCTTCTAAAGCTAAAATAGTCGTCAGTGATCACTGCATCTATACTGCCCTCTATCCACCTTAGAATTATAGCGTTGAAGCTCTTGGAATTGTGTGATACCAGGCTGAAAGTCCTATATTGTTAACGTCCGCTTGCGGATGCTTTCTTTGGTTTTATCACTGATGCATCTCTTTTAAAGTCTGTTGGGAGCTCCCCAGTTTCGCTTATAACTTGTATGAGGCGGATCAGTTCTTTACGTGTGTGTTCTCCAGCGGTCTAAGTGAGTTCTGTTGGAACATCAACTCCAATGGCTTTTCCAGGGTTTTGCTGCCTAATCATAAGTTCAAACTCGCCGCGAAACTCCCTCGCCTTCCACATCGGCTTTCCCAGCGTTCTTCAGTCCCAGATCACCATCAATTCCCGTTTATAGTTTTTGTACGTATTAAAAACTTTGTACGTATTGTTTATATCTTTCTGCTATCTGTTTGCCCATATGATACTATTCCAAAATCATTGTGGCGCCACTGCAATTTATTCGTGTGTTATCAGATGTACAGGCACAGCGCAGGTCCTACCATCCTCACATGATTCACCTCTTCACATTGGTCCACCAAGAACTGTGGTTCAAATGGCTCTGAGCACTATGGGACTTAACTTCCGAGGTCATCAGTCCTCTAGAACTTAGAATTACTTAAACCTAACTAACCTAAGGACATATACACATCCATGCCCGAGGCAGGATTCGAACATGCGACCGTAGCGGTAACGCGGTTCGAAACTGTAGCGCCTAGAACCACTCGGCCACTTCGGCCGGCCAAGAAGTGTTGCTTAGCCTTTTTGGACCATCGGTTGATTTCATTACTCAGTGCTCTTTATTGCTTTTCTCCTTCTTCAGTTGCGTTTCAGCATAACTCTTCAATTTTTTTATATTATGCTATCGGTAGACATTTTTTATGCTTTGCCCTCTATTCCAAAGAACTTTATTCTTTTCTCAAAGGCCGTTACTTTTCAAGGACTTCCATCTATTTTAAACATTTCTGCTGTCCCTTACAACTGTAGCCATGTTTATGTGATTCTTGTATGGTTGTTCTTTAGTCAACTCAGATCCAATTTATCTCAGGTTGTTCTCTTAAGTTTTTAGAATTTTTTGTCACATTCTCCTACTTATATGTCATGTTCACTATGAATTTCTGGGCGTGGGTAGCGTCTTAATTCTTGAGTCTTTGTCTGACTAGAACGGAGTCGGTCTGATATCTCTTCCTATCTTCAGGGGCCTCCGGTGAGTAAATTCTTCGTGGATGGTGTTGAAACGAGATGTTGATGTTCCACTACCCTGTGTCCCTATTTATTACTTTCTCCAAGCCCTAAAGGTCCCACTACGTAACCATCTATTCCTTCTCCCACTGATGTATTCTAATTTCCCATAAAGAGAATGTTGAGCTGCCCTTCAACTAAGTTTGTAGCTATTTTTATCTCACTGTAAACTCTTCGCTATTCTTCTTCATCTTAGGTTGATGTCGGCATGTGGTCCTGAATTATCGCTGCATTGGGCGGTTTTTGTGTCCAGTTGTGCAAGTATTAATCTTCTTGATACCCACCTGCTCTGCGTCCGAGCTATTACCGACCGATCGTTCCTACCCTACGTTTGACAGGTTGCTCCACTATACTCTTCATCTGTATAACTCTGTATTGGCCATTCCAAAAGTCTTCCGCATCTGGCCATCTCATCCCTATCGCTCGAAGTAGGTCTAATCCTTTTCATTTCCAGATGGAAGATCTCCAGCTTGCCGCATCTCAGAAGTGTTCGACCATACCTTGTTACCATTCTTTTATCCTACATAACCTTTATTTTATTGGAAGCGGAAACTTCTTCTGTCCGCGTCCGAAAATCCGAACGGGGTACTAGTCTGCAATCTTGCAACAAAACTAAGAGAGATGGCTCTGAACACTATGCGACTGAACGTCTGAGGTCATCAGTCGCCTAGAACTTAGAAATAATTAAACCTAACTAACCTAAGGACACCACACACATCCATGCCCGAGGCAGGATTCGAACCTGCGACCGGAGCGGTCGCTCGGCTCCACACTGTAGCGCCTAGAACCGCACGGCCACTCCGGCTGGCACTAAGAGAGACCCGGGCAGAGTGGCCATAGGGGCACGATGGTGGCTAATTAGTATTATTTCGTTAAACTGCAGTTAGAATGCGCCACCGACCAAAGAGGTTCTTAGCAACAATGCCGTCGCCTTTCCACAAACGCACTAGCGCGGTTATATTTCGACCGACGTGCTGCATGCGTTTTATATTGTGTTGTTACTTAAAGTAAATTTTTCTCCCTCAAGATATTTTGTTGTGTGTTCGAAAGTGTCGGTCTCACGAAACAATTAAGTACAGTGATTAAAATCCATAAATTTAGGATTATTCTGACATTGTATACAGTGGAAAATGTTTAAAAGTCTTCGTAAATGATTTAATATAATTCCAACGTACTCAAAATCTAGATCATATTCAATGCAACCTTTATGTAAGCAAATTGTGTCCTGAATTGCTTTTAAACTGATAACAATATTCGATATTTTATTTATTTTTTCCTTTTTCTTTGCTTCCGAAGCCAATGACTTGTCGCCATGTACTCAATTACACCGTAGTAAAATAGATTCGAAATTATTACTTACGGGACATTACTGACATATTTTTTGATGTGTCAAATACATGTGCATTTTGAAATATCAAATCCACGTTTATCTTAGAATGTAGTCATAGTTTTACTCATCGTCGTTCTGCCGTTTTGTTTTTGGGATGGTTCGAAGCTATCAACAGAAAATTGAAATATGCCATGTTTCTGATACAACTATGAGTTTAACAGTGACAGAAGTAAAATCGATTGAAAAATCAATTACGCAAGCGAGCAGAGAGTTTAACACACCATAAAAAACATCTGAGAGCTACTGCAAAAAATTCAAAGAGTTCGAAACTTCTGAAACGCCAGCAGAATTCTGGGATAGATTTGCCTTCGCAAAAATATTGCAGGTAACATTCTCCTTTGTACTGTAGTGTTGTACATAATATTTTAGCTACTGTAATAATAACATCAAATTAACGGAAGGAATGTATGAAACCAGGTTCGCTAGTAATTTTCTGAAAGCTATTTATTCAGTTATTATTGAAATGGTACCTATATAGCTAAGACAAATCCACGTGTCCAGGTATTTGAACACGAACAAGAAACTTTGCTTGAAGAGCAACTTTCTGAAGCTTGTGAGACATACTTGATCGTTTCACCAAAATATGTTCGACGATTCGGCTACACCTATAACAGTAGCTTGTCAACGCAAAACACTGCGATCTTGGACTGACTTTGGAATGGTCGTACCTGATTCGTTTTCAGGATTTCTGAAACGACATCGAACACTTTCCATTCGAACACCTCAGGCAACTGGTTGGGTACGATGTAGCAGCATCAACGAACACAACACATTTTTGTTTCTGACGACCTGTACAATGTTTCGATATGACTAAATCTGATGCCCGGTGAAGTCTCGAACGTAATTTAACTGGAATCAGTACAGTCCAAAGGCCCGACAGGATAGTAGCTCGAACGGGGTTAGTGAAAAAGTGCGGGTGACAACTGCTGAAAGAGGATCATTCATCACTATGATTTAGGCATTTATGCAACTGGGAAGACCGTGCTGCCATTTTTCAATTACTATAGTGTAAACGTCAAGTCCCATTTTATCAGAGATGATCCTGTTTGGAGCAATGGTATTGCCCATCCCTCGGGCTGGATGGCAGAAACTAGCTTCTTAAAATATATGCAGCATTTTTTTTGGTGACATATTCAATGTTCGAAAGACCATCCTTCCTTGGCATAAATTGACCACCACAGTTTCCATTTATGAGCAGAAGTCCCAGATTTGTGCAGGAAAAATGGTGTCACAGTTCTGTCTTTTCCGCTTCATTGAAGTCACAAACTACAACCCTTAATTCGAAGTGTTTAAAAGGGCCTTCAAGAAGTTTGTAAACCCAGGGTCCGGTGCTGGATGACAGCAAGCAATCGACAACTGAGATTATACGACCTACCAAGCGTTGTGACAATTTCAGTACAAAATGCAATTACGCCCAAAAACATACTGGCTTGATTCAAAGTAACAGGACATTTTCAAAGATATTGTTTTCCTGCCTTCTTAGATAGCAAATAGACTTGATCCTAATGCTGCTGGTTGCGTTTTGATTGCTGAAGCTGGCCGTTCTAATGCTCAAGAACATAATGACAGACCTATTATGTCAGTAACAATGCCTATTAAGTTAAGCTTCATATCGCATGAATAGCCGCGCTTACGAAAGCCTGAAGAAGCCAGGCCCTTTGATAAATCGTGAAAAAAAAATGACAGCAAAGAAACAACGAAGTTAAGCGATGCTGACACACAGTCCACAGTCTATTGGAGGACGCAATACACCACGAACAGGCCTCCAAAGACAGAAGAGAGAACATTTTAAAGAGAAATACTGCTGTTTTGCGTAAAGTGACTCTAGTCATCGTAGAGCTCCTTAAACAAAACGTAGAAAGAAAGAAGCACTCGGAAGAAGGTTCTTCAAGATGAATGAGGTGAGGATTAGATGCGCTCTGTCATAGGTGTCTTAGACCACTTCCTCACAACATTCCAGCTGATAAACGGATTCAATGCACAAGTTGTAAGCGGCGGTACGAGTGTCATGTGAAAGGACCCTTTCATAAATGTTTGAACTGTGAAGATCCTTTCAGGCAATCAGACTGATAAATGATCTTGACATGGTTTTCTAAGAAAATGGTTCAAATGGCTCTGAGCACTATGGGACTTAACCTCTGAGGTCATCAGTCTCCTAGAACTTAGAACTACTTAAACATAACTATCCCAAGGACATCACACACATCCATGCAGGACTCGCCCGGTTCCAGACTGAAGTGCCTAGAACCGTTTGGCCACAGGGGCCGGCCATGGTTTTCTGTAAAACTGTTATTGTAACAATGACAACACAATTTATGATAACAGTTTTTGTCGGAAAGCTACCAGACTATTAAATAAACTGTGAGTATTCATGTCCTTATATTTTCAATTAAATAACCAATGTCTTAAATTACTGAATCATAAAATCATATGGGCCAGCTTGCCCAACTGCAGGGCCAACTTACCCCATGGGTTGGATAGTTTAGCCCAGGTACCATTACTACATTGTTTTTTTTTATGAGCAGACTATCAGTGAAACAGCGTAATTACTTAAGTGTAGAAGTAATGGAACAATGTAACAACGTATCCTCCTGGCAGATTAAAACTGTGGGCCGAATTGAGACTCGAACTGTTGACCTTTGCCTTTCGCGAGCAAGTGCTGCGCCATGTGAGCTACCCAATCATAACTCACGCCCCTCCCTCACAGCTTTACTTCTGACAGTTAAAGCAAGCACTTGCCCGTGAAAGGCAACGGTGCCATGTTCGAGTCTCGGTCCGGCACACAGTTTTAAGGTGCCGGGAAGTTTCATATCAGCGCACACTCCGCTGCTGAGTGAAAATTTCGTTTTGTAATGTACCAACGTTTTCACATAAAAAGGACAGTGGAAAATTTCAGAATACAGGCTGGAAGAAATCAGGAAGAAAAATTGGTCTACCTTCCTCAGCCTCCCCTATGCTTCATAATCATTACTCTAATGAAATGGAACTGCGAATCATTAACATGGTGGTTTCCCCTTGCCTTTCACCTCCTGAGCTGTCGACTCGTGAAGAGTTCTTCCAACTTTTGAGGTGAGGAAGCCTACACCTCCACCAGCTGATTCTCCACTGAACTGATCGTTCGCATTTGGCAGACTGGGAAACCTCACATCGGGAACCATTCGGGCCCTGCGTTCGTTTTCCGTTTGTCACAGTCATTTGCCCTCTGCAGCTCTTGGAGGTGAGCATGAGGACTTTCCTGTCGTTGAGCCTTGGATCATAATGGTATTTCCTTATCTCTGCAGTACCTTATAGAATATAGTGTATTTAAGTGCCAGCCGTTGTGAGCGAACGGTTCTAGGCGCTTCAGTCCGGAACAGCGTAACTGCTACGGTCGCAGGTTCGAATCCTTCCTCGCGCATGGACGTGTGAGGCGTCCTTAGGTTAGTTAGGTTTAAGTAGTTCTAAGTCTAGGGGACTGATTATCTCAGAACCGAAGTGCCACAGTGCTTAGTGCTATGTATTTAACTGTTCTCTTTACTGACTGGCTACAATGTTGACGTACGATCAGTTGCTGGTTGCCTACCTAACGTGTTGCAGTGGCAAAAACTTTGATTTTCAGCACTTCTTGTATTTATAGACCGATTTTAAGAATTGGAAATGCTGTCATAATACATGCATTAAGAATTATAAACTTGTGTTGACGGTTTAACACAATAAAACAAGTATTTAAACTGGAAACGGTATATATGTCTTGATGAAGCATAATTCACAGTGCTTAGTTATCTACACTATACTCATGTAGTACTTGAGAATGAGAGCACTTAAAGATTGCCCGCATCTCGTGGTCTTGCGGTAGCGTTTCCGCTTCCCACGCCCGGGTTCCCGGGTTCGATCCCCGGCTGGGTCAGGGATTTTCTCTGCCTCGTGATGGCTGGGTGATGTGTGATGTCCTTAGGTTAGTTAGGTTTAAGTAGTTCTCAGGTCTAGGGGACTGATGACCTCAGAAGTTAAGTCCCATAGTGCTGAGAGCCATTTGAACCATTTGTAGAGGGTTGCTGGCGAACCCAACTGAGCTTCCGGCTTACTATATTACATGTTTGTGAAGTTAAATGCCTTATGTAATGATATTGTTATCTAACACGCTGAAGACCGAGAATTATGTCTTAAACGTGAAAATAGATCTTTCTATGTAATTTGCGTTTTCCAGGGTTCAGCTGTGGTGTGTTCCATGACTTGTATGTCAGCATAGATTATTTAACCACAAGCTGGTTTCATGGCTTCAGAGAATGAAGGGACAGTGGGTTCGCTCCTTTTGTATCTACAATTGTCAGATTAAACGCATACTTTTCTCTGTTTATTCTTCTTAAGACAAAAAAAATGCGTGAAGCGCAATGTCAGTAAGGAAATACTGGATTCTTCCAGCAGACATATTCTGTTGTTTAAAAACCATGTCAGTAATGTCACAAGCCTTAATGTCCATGATGCCCATGTTCTTTGCATATACCAGATGTCCCGGAAGTCTTTCCCTGATTACGAGCATTCAGTAAGGCATAAAATTTGAAACATTGACAAATACTTTATATCTTGAATTGAGTGTGCTTTATTCAGATTTTTATGTACGTAGATACTTACCATTATTTTGTTTGTTACAGGGCTCAGTGACGTAACAACAACCGATGCTGTAGCCATTTGCAAACAAAGTGCGCCAAACCAGGAAAGAGACCAATGTGTCCTCTGGTACCGCAAGACACAGTCACTAGAATCAGTCAACAGGAAATTCAAGATATCATGCCATAGACAGCCAGCAGTTGTTGAAAGCGCCAAGATGTGGTATGTGAAGTTTAAGGAAACAGAGAGCGTCTGTCATATCCCTAGAACAGGCAGGCCTGGACGTAGAGCCCAAACTATTCAGACAGTGAGAAACGCCGCGAGAAACCCCAAGAAGTCATTCCGCAGAGCCTCACGTGAGTTGCAGATTCAGAAGGAACCATTGCACCATATCCTAAGTCAACAACTTCATTGCCGAGCGTACGAAGTCCAGATTGTGCAGTGCCTCAAACCAACACATCACAGTCCTCGTTATGACTTTGCTGTTGCCATGCTGGCTGATGTTGAGAAAGGTGATGAATATCTGAAATGTGTCCCTTCCTCAGATCAGGCGACATGTCATTTGTAGAAAATTGTCAGCTGACATAATGCTAGGACATTGTGGGGCCCAGAATTCCCAGCCTGTGTTTCAGGCCGTCGACAGTCTTCAGCAGAGCGTCTGGACCGGTCTTATGCAAGAAAAAAGTGTAGCACCTTCCTTCTTCAGTGAAACTACAATCGTAGCCCATACCCTTCTTGATATGTTGCAGTTAATTGTTGTGCCAGAGTTTCAGAACATTCCGGATTTAATTTTCGAACAGGATGTGGATGTTCGTGCCCATTTGGATATCTTCCACGAAGGTTGATTGTGTCTAGTGTTCCCATCAACTGGCGTCCGTGATCATCGGATATAACATCGCTGGATTTCTACCCTTTTGGGGTTATGTCAAGGACTGGTTTTACCAGACACCGATGAATTACATTACGTTGCAGCATTACTCAAGACATAACATCCATTCATCAGGAGATTTTGGCCAACGCATTGAGCGCACATCCAAAATTTTTAAAGTGTACGTACACAAAAACAGGAATATGTTACCTTCACTTCAAAGTAAACGGTTTGTGTCCACCGGTCACATTTAGAGCCTCATGCGTGTCTGCAATCAAGGAAATACTTCTGGAACACCCCCTATATTTATCATTTTATTGTGTGCTTGTCAATTGGTCTTTCCTGACAGTCTTTTCGTCCTTCTGTTGGATAACTTATGACAAGTTACACAGACGACACTAGCCATTACGATTATGGCATTGTTTTCACAGGTCCCAAATTTTTCCCCTAACAGATCATATTTTTTTTAAGCTTCCTGGCTGATCAAAACTATGTGCCGGACGGAGTCTCAAACCTGACAACTTTCTGCCTACTTGGGGGCAAGTGCTCTACCGACTGCCATATCCAAGCACGACTCATTACCAATCATCACAGCATTATTTTCGCCCGAGACTCGTCTCATACGTTCGAACCTCCTTTGTTTTATTTGTAGTATTACCTGTCCTTGATTTTGGCAGTTGACATGTGATTTGAACGTAATTCATTGGAAATATTTTTAAATTCTTTGTACTGTAACTTTGTCATAGATACAGCGAAGAGCGCTTGGTATTGTGGAAAATGGTTCAAATGGCTCTAAGAACTATGGGACTTAACATATGAGGTCATCAGTCCCCTAGACGTAGCACTACTTAAACCTAACTAACCTAAGAGCATCACCCACATCCATCTCCGAGGCAGAATTGGAACCAGCAACCATAGCAGCCATGTGGTTTCAAACTGAAGCGCCTAGAACCGCTCGGCCACAGCGGACGGCTTTGCTGCTGTTCTATTTACACGAGTAAGGCAGAGTCTGATTATCATCATCTGAATTCACGTAATTTAAACGAGTTTTTCATTATCAATCGATTTTTTTAACAGTGGACCTGGATCAATAATAATACACAGTATATCACATGTCAAATTTGTCTAAATTCGCTGTGGTTTCTATAAATCGCTATTGGCAATGTATCATGTTCTGAGATAACATTTACATCTCTAACAGTATATCAACAGTGTGGTTAAAAACAGTTTCTCCAGCAGAGTTAGCCTAATTTCTTTCGAAATCATAGAACGTAACGATGTTTCTCGTATATTAAGGGTGTGGTGGGTAAGCCCTAACCAAGGTAAAATGGAACTCAGCTTATTCGAGAAACAGGATTCGCAGGAAAAGTGCAATTCTAGCAACAGTGAATATCGACGGCAACAGTTATTCAATTTCACTTGGCGCTGAAGAGGAACCTATGCGCGATGCGTGAAATCGGTCTGGCTGTGTCAGCGGAAAATTCTAGTGTGGCTGGCGCACGCATTTTCATTACCGGCCGACGGTCGCAGCTTTTTCCGCTTTTCATCACAGTAGCAGCACTTGTGATTTACATCCTACGCTCCAGCTGCTGGAACAAATAAATGTTCACGCTGTCACTTCATTCCTGATGCTCATGAAATTTACAGTGAAAAAGTAAGCACGTTTAAATTCTCGTAGAGCCCAATCACAATATTGACAGGTTTAAAACTGGACGGGATGCGGAACACGATTCGCGTTTCACTTATACCCTTTCACGAAGAGTGCTATCGATCGTCTCGCTTAGAGAAATACCAGAATTATTGTTTGTTATTTGAAAAAAAGGACTTGTATCTCGAACATGTCACACCATAGTGATTCCGAAAGAGAAAATTATTCGCTTTATAGGCATCGGCATAAAAGGGACATCTAGTATATCATGGAGCTAATGCTGTTGGCATAAATCAGAGTGACAGAGGCGTACAAGTGGTAATATTTCAAGAGACCGAGCAGTGAGTATGACACGTGGTAGTAGTTTTCCTTTAACCAACGAAAGGCCACTCCAGTTGCAGATATGTACTTTATTTAAGTCCGCGACCGGTTTTGGCCTTCACATCCAGGTCATTTTGAAGAGGATCTGAAAACTGAATTTTTGACCAGCAATGTCAGATTCCAGATCGGCTTGTAAATAGCGTGGGTAAGAAGGCTGAAATCAGTCGTAGACTTAAATAACGTACGCATCGGTAACTAGGACGGCCTTTCATTAACTGGCACTCTCTCATCAAAAGTATCTCGACATCTATTAGTCGACATTAATGTGAGTCTTCACACCCTACGCCTTTATGACCGCTTGAACCCTGATGGGAACAATTTAGTGAAGTGTCAGAATGTCTGTGGAGAAATGATATCCCATTCTTCCCCAGCTATATGATGTAGTGTAATGGTCCCGTCGTCTAGAGGAAATACGCCGTTCTAATTCATCCGAAAGGTGTTCCGTTTGGTTCAGGAAGGGACATTTGGCAGGCCAGCCCATTCAGGAATGTTATTGTCCACAAACAGTTGCCAAAGGGTTGCTCGTTGACGACAGAAAAAATTTACGTGTTGGTGCAGTCATCGTCTCCGAAGTATTCCTCTAGTGTACACACTACACAGTTCTGTACAAGGTATTGACGCCTTTCTGGATTTAGCGTTTTCTTCTTCAGGCATTTGCCAAACCCATATATTACCGTCTGATTGCCACAGAGTACAATGTGTATCACTCGTAATCACTCCTTCCCAGATAACCAGAGTCCAGAGGCATTTCTGTTTGCACCACATGAAGCGTCGCTTTCACTGACTACAGACAGGCTGTAAACCCCTTGGTGTGTAACATATGGCATGAGTACGTGTGGTTGCTTAATGTTGTCTCCGCTATGGAATTCTCACACCTACAAATGATTAAGTTCACCCTGCTACTGACAACCTACGCCTAGGTATTTTCATAAAACGAACCATAGTGTTACAGCTCTACCTCACTTCAGTGTAGAACATCAGACCAATTATCCCTATCAGTTGCCACTAGAGTGAATCACAACCTGGATACCATAAATTATTTACACTCAAAAAGCATGAAGAGTACCAGAAATTGTATGAACATGAAGTGTAGGATATTGTATTCTACTTTACATGTAATTTCGAGATTGGCAGAACACATGTTTCACTTTCTTTAGACGACATCCCCTGTTGTTAGAAAAAGTTGGCCTAAACTGCTTGACTTTGTCTGATAGTGCTTACAGGTGAGAAACAGAAGACTTTCACCCTGACTGGTACTTTCGGAAAACGCTGAGTGGACTAGATAATGGAACTCAATACGTTTACTGTAACCATTTCCCTATCGGCCGAAACGGAGTGTGCATGCCATCTGTGGAAATATGGACAGCAGTTTCACCGTACCGAATGATCTTCTCGCTGGGACTTTGTCCAACGTGAAGATAACGTACGTGGCGCACCTGCAATTCTCTGCCTACATATTGAAAGCAGTACGCCGTTAAGCAAGCCCTGTTTGCGTCTCACCTGATGAACTTCTTGAGCGAGCACGCTTTTGTTTACTTCCGCTTAGCGATTTGTCTTCGTGTCCGAATTCACCAACCATCATGGAGTTTTTCTATCGCCAAGCCACAATTAAATTAGTGTTTTCTTTGGATCACGAACGATCCAAAGCGTACGAAGTTGAACACTTTATACGAGACGAAATGCGTCTACCGCCGCAGTATGTCCTCAGAATTCATTTGTCGATCCTTAGTACAACTGTGTACGTAAGGATGGAGAATGAAGAACTGTGCTCCTACATTGTGCGGCTCCGTGCTAACGATTCAAGTTCCGATGCCTTGATGGCCATATAGAAGTTTTCGTGGTTGATAACGCTATTTCTGCATCCGGACGTTACATGTTTTCGAACTCCCGTTTGAGGAACCGTCGGACGTTGTCGTGGCCGCCTTTAAACCTTAAGGGAACGTCGTCAGTCACGCTGCTGAAATATGGCGTGCCCTCAATGGTGACCGGAAAGCAAAACTTGAACTGTGGAAGCAAATGACTTCCAACTCGGTAATTTCCGGCTGCAGAGCTGTCTTCAAGTACGATATCCAGCCGCGAACTTGTTCAGGTTGTGGCCAGGAAGACCACATCCGTTCCGAATGTCCTCTACGTAGACTTGTTCAGGTTCCTATTTTAGAGATTGCTATCCCTGCGGCGGTCACTGTATTATCTCTAACTTATGAATCTGTGGCTGGGATACCTGCTACGCCCACTCTGAATCAGCTGGCACTGGCGTCAACTCCTGTCTACAACGCGCTGGACGTTTTGCCTGTCTCTTCTCGCCTGCCACCGAACGATGGCCGCCAGCAGACGCTAGCCGTCCGTCCCGTACCAATGGTTGTTGATCATGGAGCTGCAAGGACCCCAACTTTTCTGAAGTATCGCTGACGTCGGATGATAGCCGCCCCCATTCGACGCGGAACAGCATGTTAGGAAGCAACAGTTGCCGAAGAAAATGAAGAGACAACGCCGCACCCCTTCTGATGCCTGTCGGATATGTACAGGATAACGACCCTCCTACTGATGATTACCAGTTCTCACACGCCCTGGCACTTGACAACTCGACGTCTTTGCCCTCCTCCGTGTACAGTCAGCGTCTACCGAAGGACAACGACTTTCCCCTGATGCGGTTGCCTTCCTGCTTGTTTCTGACGTTACCTGTGGGTGCACCTCTGATAGCGTAAAACTGAACCAGCCCAGTTGGGTCTTGGGCGGACGACACCGATGGTGAGGATGGGCGTTCTGCAGGTGTACAGAGCGATGGATCTCCATTGGTGGGATATGTTCCTCCCTTTCTCAGTGACGTGCCCTCTCACAACCCACCAGTTCTTCTGACGATGCCACAGTGAATGACAATACCATTACTGTACGCCAGTAAATGGCTTTACTCCAGGACATGCTGTATGTTGCGGACGTTGACGTTGCCCTCCTTCAAGAGGTGCACATTGCAATCTTAGGTAAGGAAATGCTGTGTGGCTAGGGCCTCCCGTCAGGTAGACCGTTTGCCTGGTGCAGGTCTTTCGAGTTGACTCTACGTCGGCGACTTGCGTGTCGATGGGGATGAAATAATGATGATAAGGACAACCCAACACCCACTCCCTGAGCGGAGAAAATCTCTGACGCAGCTGGGAATCGAACCTGGGCCGTTAGGCATGACTTTCCGTCGCGCTCACTACTCAGCTACCAGGGGCGGACCTAACATTTAGTGATCCATATGGCATTACAGCACATGTCTCCCACGCTTTCGCTCCTGGTAGTGGCGATCCCCCTACGTGACGGCATCATCGTGCGATACAATTGCTATTTCCCTCATGCTACAGGAATGGTTCTCATGTTTAGTGGTATCAGGATCATCAACGCCTTTGGGCGAATTGATTTGCGTCGTCACGACGAACTTCCACTTTCTTTTCCGAGACAGTGACACCTCTTTTTCTGTGGCAGCAGGACGCATTGGTCATTGGAGACGATTTCAACTCCACCCAGGCACCCAAGGACAAAATACCACGCCCCTAACCATGGGAACCAAACATGATCCACCTTACTTCACCGAACGGCCGGCAGGTCATCGAGGGCAGGCGGACAGCTTTTTGTCGACGCCGTAAAGTATATCAGTCTGCCCAGTAATGGTGTGTGCTCTGTGCAAGGCTGCCCTCCGCAAGGCCTTGACTCGTTACGGCAGGGAGGTCGCAGCGTGCTGCTGACGAACGCCGGATTCCTATTTCACCATTCTCCGGGAATGTCCTACGACGCCGTGTTCATCAGAGTGCCAGACGATGGTAAATAGTGCCATTACACAGCTCATATCGCTCTCTCGCTGTCACCTTGGAGGAGCTATGATCAAGGCGTGCACACGCGACAGATTAGTGCAGGAGCGTCCATCATTTGATTTCAGAAAGGACGGCTTTGATTAATGTTCTACGACTATTAATGGGCAGCGCTTAGATACCCAAAGCGATATTTATGGTCTGAACAACGCCATGACAGTGATGACATTATGGCGGTCTCCAGATTCTCCTTTGGCTCTGTTGCTTGGGTTGGAACGGTGGATCTACTTGCCGACGACATGGAGGATGCAGTCCATGATGATATCCAGGCAGGTTCTACGAAGAAGTCGTATGGCCCTGACGGCCTTCCACTGGAATTTTGTCGGTCATTTCGTCTCCTGTTGGTGCATGTCTGGACGGAAATTTGTCGGGAAGACGTATCACCTCTCGTGCAGATCCCAGATGGTTCCCTCGACGCTCTCGTCATTCCCATCCATACAGGCTTTGTGGTACCTCCTGGACATGTGACAGCTGTCCCTGGACGTTCCACAACAAAAGGGATCTTTACCCTTCTGTTGGCTGCACGGCTTACACGGACGGCATGGTACGTCATTTCCTCTGATCTAAGTTGCTTGGAAGGTGGGAAAAAATCCACAAAAATATCCGCAATGTGCTCTGTCGCTATAGCGACATAATCGCTCTTGTTCACGGTCGTATTCCTCAAATTTTGGCAGCTCTTGACTTTAGCCAGGCGTTCGATAGCGTCGTTAACGATGATCTGGAAGGGGTGCTCCGCAGCATGGGATAGCCTGAAACTACCGTCGACGTAGTAACGCGCCTCCTTCGCGGAGCTACGTCTCGATTAAAACGGCCATCTCAAACCCGGCTGCCGGCTCGTTGGGATTGATGTCGAGCCAGTGTTGGAACGTAGTTTTCACGTGGTAGAAGTGGATTTCAATAACAGGTGTTTATCCTCACAAGTGCTGGAAGTAACATTCGTCGTGCTGCGCGATATTTGAAAAAGAAATCAGGTGCGAGTTAGACAGTCTGAGCGATAAAAATTTTGAGTTCCGATCGCTAACGCCACCGTGGGGGATCGTCGGCCTCCCATGGTGCTTGCGATACGTCACGCGTCGTACATCGTCTGCGAACCCGAGGCAGCAACACCGCACGCCGACTTCAGCGCTGCGTCAGGCGTTCACGGCTGACGGCTGCCCGACCGTTCCTGACAGCCGCGGGCGACTCAGCAGACGCCGTTTAAAACTCTACGTTGAGGCGTAGCCTACGAAAAGTTGTATGCAGGTATTTCCACCCAGCAAGTAACTGTTTAAAGACCGTGTTTACGCACTACGGCAGCAAGTGTCATAACGTGGCTATCACTCAGCGATTTATGTCTGGTGTGAGCTGCCTTTACGTCACACAGTGAGGCACTAGGGACGCAAACATTACACTGACTACTAAGATTAGCTTCACGTTCGCTTTAATTCGCAGACGATGGATCAAGTAACCTGCTATAAGCTGGCGGTAACCGCTGCAGATAGTGGTAGCGATCCGATCCCCGGATATAAACATAACACACACGTCAGATGGTGGGAACAACACACCGACCGGGGCAACTATCTGGAGGAGTGAGGCTATACCGAGAAGAGCAAGCATGGAGAGAAAACTGATAGAAACACTTGATGATATTGTAGAAGACTTCCAAGCAGCGTTAAACCAGAAAAGTGAATCCTCAACAATCACAGCAACTGTTAAATAAAAAATTTGGTCACTTGCTCTTGGTCAGGCCAAACTCGCAGGTAACAACGAGGAATTAAGAGTGAAAACGAAATGCTAAGAAAGAAACTTGCTGTTGCTAATTCTCCTGCAGCATCATTCAGAATTGCCGAACTAGAAGCGGAAATTAAGGCACTGAAGGAAGAGAATTACAAACTCTGAACGGAAAGCCAAACGTCTCAACGTATGTTACTGTAGTTTCTGCTCCTATTGTCACGAAACAGAAAATATTAGTAAAATTGAGAAAGGAACGGCAAACAGAACAAGTGTTTTTTAAGCCAACAAACAAACTATCAGGACACAAGGGGACTACGAGATACGTTGAATAAATCAATTAATCAACGTCGGCCGACCGCGGTGGCCGTGCGGTTCTGGCACAGCAGTCCGGAACCGCGGGACTGCTACGGTCGCAGCTTCGAATCCTGCCTCGGGCATGGGTGTGTGTGATGTCCTTAGGTTAGTTAGGTTTAAGTAGTTCTAAGTTCTAGGGACTTATGACCTAAGATGTTGAGTTCCATAGTGCTCAGAGCCATTTGAACCATTTGAATCCACGTCGGGATAATATCAAAATAAAGGAGATCAGATCAACAACAAACTCAAAGTGGTGATCGAAACCGAGACGAAGACGGGTGCCACGAGAAACGTAGAGGAAACATCTCACATAAAGTACATCAAACACGAAGAAGACCGAAAAAAACGGACCACTGATGACCACATACATCGGTCTTCGTCCATTTCGGGCAAGGGTTTCATGGAGGAACTGTACGAGATTAACCTCAGTGAGGACGTCACCAGAGAAATGTTTGACGAAGAAGTGAAGCCTAAGTTTAAAACAGGACCGAAAAACAAGCATACGGCGAACAACGTTAGGTAGGTTATCGCTCCGATATGGTATTTCATTATGCAAAGAGAACTGCTATACATCAGTTTCGAAGCAGAATAGAAACTTCATAATGGCGCAGAAATGCTATACTAGCCATGAATTAGGGTACACAGTTAAGCGCTGTAGGCAGGACGCAGTAGTCTCCTACAGATACTCAAACTGGGACAGATCCAAGTCGATCGCACCGAAAAGGCGGCTAGTCGCATATTACGTATGAACAGAAACCGTACTTGTAACAAAGCAGGCCGTCCGGAATGCCCCATATGCAAACAGTTAACTTGAAAAACAGATCACTAACGCAGACTACATTTAACAAAGCTATGTCTACTAAGACCACGAATGTCAAGAGGACCTTCGTTCACCATATCTCTACAGTGCATAAAGAGACATTCATGGCGTTGACACAACTCTCCAGTCACCAGGGCGAGGTCATGGCGCCGGGCAGTTGCAGGGTTGCAACAAATAGGCTTCCTTCCGGAGACTTTCGATGGTACTGAAATGCTCCCGTCATTGGTTGCCAGTGACTCGTTTCAGTGTCATTACTTACAGACGGAACTCATCGATCTACTGTGCATGTAAGATGCCTTCGACTAAGAGGTACCCAGGCGGCACCTAAAACGTGAAATGTACCAATGGGCTACCATGCAGACATGCTTACTATTAAGAACAGAGGGACTAGGAACAGAATTAGTTAATCGTGATTGTGGAAAGCGTAAACATCGCAATCAAGAACAACACGAAACTAATGATGAAATGTGCCTCAACAATCGCGCAGCTCAAGAAACTTGCACCGAAGCCAAAGGATTCACCTGAAACACATAGGAAAAAGCACCGCTACAGAGCACAAATAAGACGCACTGACACAAGTGTATATACAACATAGAAAAGTGCAAAACCTACATCAAACCTGTGACGTTCATCTCAGAGGGGTTTACAAACAGAAATAACACAACACAGAATATCGCAACGCATGATGATGAACTGCATGGAAGAAGGAAAAAAAGGGAAACTCAGAGGATTACAAAAGAATACAAACAAACAGACAACCCATCACAGATTCAACCATGTAAGCTCGAACGTAAACAAGAATACGACACAAAACAGGAAATACAAATACCCACAACACAGTCGCAGCCCGAGCAGACAGCGAGAGAGAAATCAGACCCACATAAAGAACAATCAACTTTGGGAATAGACAAAATTTTAAAGCTGGAAGAAAATGTACGGCTTTCGACGCTAGAGAACAGAGACACCTTCCAAACAGAGCTGCGACTTGTGACTAGAATTGGCAACTCAAAAGGTGTCACAATCTCCTATCCGACGACCGAGCAGACAGACAGAACTTTGCCTTAATCAGCTAATACACCGACAGACATTAAAGAACTGACAGCACTGCTACACAAAGCCTGCACAAGAAGAGGCGAAAAGCTCATTCTAAAAATTGTATACGAAGACCTTGCGAGGGGCCATAGACGAGTGTACTTAGATTACAATGGAGGGATCTAAATGTTTTCTATATAACCGACATTCATGAAACTCATACAACTGAATGCAAAGAACCAGACACTAGTTATTATATAGCAACCTAAACTAGTTCATGAATTGCACGCGGGCGTGGTCTGACTGGAGAAACCCTGCAACAGAGTAGCAGGTTTTTGACCCGAAACAAATCATCGTGACAGGTACATCCAATGCGAAGGCAGCGATTGTTGCACAAATGTACCGAGCATCCCGCAACAGCGGAAATAGTGCACCAAGGTATGAAGTGGATTACTGCGTTCTTACTGGCGCAGTGCTCGCACGACATTGAACTATATCTCAGTTACACCAGAGACTTTGTCGAATATGCTAATAACAGAAACTTACTAACAGCTTAGCAGACATAAATGCTTGGTCGATTATATGGCACTCTCACACGACGTACGACTGGGGGTACAGAGTCCATGAGGTGCTAAGTGAACACAACCTATACATCGTCAACAGTCCGAATCAGCCACCCACCTACATAGCGCCATCGGCAGCTAGAAGCAGGACTAACCTAACAATTGCAAATGCAAACTCAGTTCCACTTATAACGGGATGGGTCGTCATGGATGGCGCTACTCGCAGCGACCACAACGCTATCATGATGAACAAAGACACATAAAAATACACACATATGCCGGACAGACATCAGCCGTGGTTATTTCGTAAGGCGGTCTGGGCAAAACTAAGACAGATGTTTGAGGCCTTTCCCCTACATGCACTTATAAAGGACGTATTTTGGCTGACTTACTACAAAAAGCACAAATGGCTGCAATTCCGACCACTGACACAGGGCGGAAGATAAACATGTATTTCAAGACTAAAAAGGTTGCGCAAAGAAGTAGAAACAAACGGAAATGATTTCAAAGAGTGACAACCGCAAGGGACACAGACGTCAGGCTCATAAAATTCAGGGAAGCTATACAACGCTGCAAACAAACAAGAGATACAAAAAAAACAAATAAAAAATAAAACACACACACAAGAAGAACGTTGAAACATAAACGCACAGAAACAGCTCGAAACCAACATTTGGCGGTTACCCTTCCAAATACAAACGGAGCTTCTCAAGATGCCACTAGCCTTAGCAACACGGATAGATGACGGCACCATAACGGAGTGATGGAGAAGTTCTGCAGAATTCCTGCTAAACAAACTCCACCCCAATAACGAGCAACAGTCAGATGACAGACTCATACTGGACAACGAACCTTAATAAACTCTTGCTATGAAAATGGTACCGTTATTATTCGATTTGCAAGTGAGGAGGCCGCGCTAGCGATTGCCAAACTAAAGAACAAAATAGCCGCTGGACCAGTTGGTGTCCATTCCGAGACACTGAAAATTGGTCTTCCACAGCGTGTTCCATATCTGACGGATCTGCTCAACAAAGCGTTATTGCTGTGGTTGCTTTTCTTTTAGACCTTTCGGGTACCTTTGATAATCTCTGGTGGCCCACAATGTTTGCAAGACTCGGAAAGATGCAGGTACCTAAGGCTCTCTACGGTAGCCTCTCGGACTACAATAGAAATGGCGAGTGGGATATCAGAAAGTCATTAAAAGAATCACCAAAGGTTTCCTACAAGGATCAATCTGTGGCCCCGTCCTTTGGGACATCGCCTTTGAGCCCCTCCTACATCAACTGGATGGGGATAACCGTGCGAGCGGGCTGATAGCATACGCAGATGACCTTCTGGTGGTGGTCACCATGCACTCAAGAGCGGAACTTGAACGCTGGTCAACAAAACTGCTCACAAACATCACCCAGTGGTGCTAAAACAACAAATTTCAGATGTTTCTACATAAATCAGTTTATATACTACTCAAAGGAGCACTACAAAGTAATCCAACCATAGATCTACACGATGTTAGCATACGCAGAAAACGGTGGCAACTCGATGAACGACTGTCTCTGCACGAACACGTTAGAACAACGACTGACAGGGGTGCCAAGATCCTGCACAAGTTGGTCAGATTCAACATAACAAACTTCAGGGTACCATTACACATACAGAGAACTTACCACTGAGTGCTAGTTGAGTAGGTGATCTGTTTTACAGCCAGCTCTTGGGCCAACCGAGTACGTATGGTGACGTGTGGCGAGGTCACAGAAGTGCCCTTGTAAGACTGTCAGGAGCTTTCAGCACCACGTCAGTGGAATCACTCTGTGTGGTGCTTGTAGCCTTCCCTATTGACTTAAACATTCGGTTTCAGGCTGCAATGTACTGGCTGAGGAAGGGGAGCCAGGAGAGCGGTGGTTATAGGTGCAGGACTTCCTGCAGACAGCGCTACTCTACAGCGTGTAGGTGATAGTAACCGGCAATTAGTACTTTATTTCGCAAGTGATATACGGCTCACGAATGCCCTCAACTGCCGACAACTATCGTCGCAACTACGACCTGGACTCCTATATAATCGTTTCAGCGGACACAATGCGTACTTGTATGTTAGGCGTCACGTATCCTTCACATGGTGCACACACTTCCTATTCCGCTGTCCATGGCTCGCCGAAAGCTTGCGGCCTTGGATGCATATATTTGCCACGGCTTGCTATTCAAGTTAAGATTCGAGACATTCACTCTCCTGCGGTGCAGGAGCGTTTTAGTTCTGTATCATGGGCCTGACAGTCAGCTCTCACATGGCGTTATGGCGCCAATGTCCTACATGCCCTTCGAGCCTATTGTTGGAGGGCCTTGCACCACGCAATCCAGCTTTCGTATGTCCCGCCGTTCTGATTACACTTCCTCCACTTTTTTCTCCAACTGAGCTACGTGTGAACCGTGGTACTGCCAGCGCGCTTGACACCCTCGAAGGCGATCCACGGCTTTCCTCGGCAGCACAGGTCACTACATATAGTTGGGGGAAAGAATTCTAACGTCTACTGCAGTGCCGTTTGGAGATCAGTGTGCGCTCTTTTTCTTGATACTGACTTTCAGTCTGCATGGTACCGTACTGTCAATAGGCACTCTTCACAGGATTCACCTCACACACACACCCGGTTGTTCCTTTGTAGCGTCTTTCTTAAACCTCCCCAGAGGTGGGCTGTTACTGGAATAAGGAGTTGATTGACACCTTTTCCAGTCTTACAACCGGTCATTCTCTTTACATCGGAATGTCCTTTTCTGCGCACAACAGACTCACCATACCTGGCAAGCTGCCGCTCTCTCTTCCTCGCGACATTGTTTCCCAGGTTTTCCCGGTGGTATTAATAATAATTAACAAATAATAACAAATGAATAAATAACTAAATCATTGATGCTCCTGGTACCTCTACTCCACGTTCCCTACACTTTTCTTGGTTAATGCGTGAAGGGATTTGCCTGCACCCCTCCGTTGGGCGCCAGGAAGGTGGCGGGGTAGAGCTTTGATTCGTCATCAAAATGTCTTTGGAACTGGGTCCGAACCCCACCATCACTTAAATTTTGAATAATAATCAGCATTGGCGCACGAAGACTTACGGCATAAGAAGTCACCCTCATTCTGCCAACGGCATGGTCAAAGACGTAGGAGGAGCGAGCAGAATTCAGGGCATTCTCTTGCTCTTGGGGTTTGAAACTGCCCCGAGGGCGAATAAATCAGCAATGATCGACTCCCAGCGGAGGCAGAAGACAATGGACATCACTCAATTAAAGACACAATATGTGTATCCATAGGACATCTGACCTCTACCTGATGATCTCTCCATTGGCAAAACGTTCCACACTAGTCCACCGTTTAATCTCGGGGAGGAGACTATCAAGGAAGAGCTGACCATGAGAAAAACATTGAATAACCTACGAAAGCATAGCGCTCTATGAGCCGGGTTGTGGAATGTCAGAAGTTTGAACATTATAGGGAAGATAGAAAATCAGAAAAGGGAAATGTAATGGCTCAGCCAGATATAGAAGGACAAGTGAAGGTAAATGGATAGAATACGAAAATGTCTGGTCAGACTAGTACAGGGTAATATCAACAAAAACATGAAATGGTGTAACGGGTATGATGGCATAAGCTGTCATCAGCACACGTTGACAAAGTGGTTGCAAGAATTCCGATAAAGGCCAAAGACAGACTCGCAAAAATCGTGTCGCCAACGCACACTCAACCGCCAATATTTAGATCCCCGCCTCAGACCAGAAGTCCAGTCTGCTACAATTGCCTAGTCAATCATCCAGTGAGTCACTGATTTGAGGCATCAGTCGCAGACCAGTCGCAGAGCGAGCCAGTCAGTGCATAGCGACCAGTATACTTAGCGGGACTTGCACTTCACCACCAGTGAGGCTGCCGGCCGAGGTGGCCGAGCGGTTCTAGGCGCTACAGTCCGGAACAGCGCGACCGCTACGGTCGCAGGTTCGAACCCTGCCTCGGACAGGGATGTGTGTGATGTTCGCAGGTTAGTTAGGTTTAAGTAGTTCTAAGTTCTAGAGGACTGATGACCTTAGAAGTAAAGTCCCGAAGTGCTCAGAGCCATTTGAACTATTTTTGAACCAGTGAGGCTAACGTGCGCTGCTACAGAGAGTTTGTTTTAAAACACCTGGACTATCTTAAGTAACTTCTTGCTCTTATGAATAAAGCACCCTGTTAATACATGCATGCAGTTTGTGTTATAGAAGAGGATACCGGCCACCACTCATCCTATCGTTGCTTCCATGGTGCAGCTCTACATGGACAACGAGACGACACAAAAACTGGCGATAAGTGTAATTCAGTGAAGATTCTGCTTCTTTCTCGTGTTTTAGCGTTCAGGTGTGCTCACTTTTCATTGCTGATGTGTTGTGTTCTTGCCTCTATTCCAGGAGGGGAGCCGTAGAACTAATCAAAATCCTCTTTTCAGAGGTTTTGCTTGCTTTCTTGCGATAATGTATTTGTGGAAACCAGGGATACTCCGCTCCCTCCACCCCTGCCCCGCGCCACAGCGGATCTAACACAAGCGTTTCAGTTCCAGAACCGACAAATTACTGCCTTGCTGACGATGGTACAACGACTACTGGCTGCGTAAGCCTCGTCGGCCGCACTACAACACTGACTGAGCGACTGGTCCAACAAGTGCCGCGGACCAGCATACCAACGTTCCGGCAATTTAACAACACAGAGCAGGAGTGGTTCGAATACCTGACACATTTCCAAGCACATTGTCAAGTTCATCGAGTTCAAGCTATTGTAAAACAACAATAATTTCTTTCAATTGCGGGGTCCCCATCATTCAAGTTAGTAGCGAAGCTATTGCCAATTGCGTCTCCTGACGAATTCAGTTATGAGTTATGACAAAGTAATCTTTGCAAAAACAGACATAATGTCTTATGGGATAATAGCAATCAGTGATTTTATAATGTTACTTAAAATCCGTCTTGATTGCAAATTTCTTATTATTCATATGACCGGTTTCGGTTCATTCAGAACCATCTTCAGATCTGATATTTCAGTTACAGGAGTAACCCGTCCAAACCCAGAGACTTTCTCATGCTACGTCACATGTGAAAGTTGCTGGATTTGGACGGGTTACTCCTGTAACTGAAATATCAGATCTGAAGATGGTTCTGAATGAACCGAAACCGGTCATATGAATAACAAAAAAAAAATTGCAATCAAGACGGATTTTAAGTAACATGACAAAGTAATCACTGCATTAATCAAGTACTATGACCAGCAAGCTCAAGTAGCTGCAGCTGGAAACCATGTCTTCGCTTGCAGAAAAAGGTGGAACAGACATGCCCTCTCAGACCAATATGGTTCAGGTACCACAGTGGCAGGTAAGTTTCACCAGGCCCTGATCTGTCGTGTCGAGTCGTCCCTTCCTCGCGACCGCCCCAAGCAGACCACATGCTCCTACACAGCCGCGCGGTGAGCCACGTAGACATATAAATAGACCTGTGAACTTAGTGAAGTCTTGCCCTAGATGTTTTGCTCGCCATAAAAGACAGGACTGCACATCACGTAACTCGACGTGCTGCAAGGGTGCAGAACAAGGTCATGTCCAAGCAATTTGTTTGCATTGGCACAAAAACACCCATTTAGCCCGCTCCCAGAAAGAACAGGCTCGCGCACAGGCAGTGAACGTTGTGTTTTCCAAACCTAAATGAGGTTCTGACGAAAGTAACACTCAGGTTGTGCCCTCTTCCCGCCCTAGTGCTGTGCAACGACGTTCAAACAAACTATTTGTATCATTGCGCATTGCTGGCCATCGTGTGGACTTTCACTTAGACGCAGGTGCTTAATCATGCCACATACAAACAGTTACGCTCACCATGACTTTCTGGATCTAGCAAGCACCTCACTGCTTACAACGGACAGGAAATTCCAGTTCTGGGACAGTGTAGTTTGCCTGCCACTTACAGATCTCGCATTAGGGCAATGAATTTTACTGTGTTGAAACTGAAAGCCATTGACAACATTTTCGGCTTAGATGCATTTGATTAGTATGGCCTTAGCATCCATGACAATTTACTGTTAGATTCTACATTTGCACCAAAAGATAGTGCTGTTATTTTGCTTAAGGAATTTCATGCAATATTTTTCGTAGGAATGAGAAAAACTAATAACTTTGTAGCGCATGTTACTTGGAAAGTAAGTTTTTTGAGGCCCGCCCCGTTCCAATTGCCTTAAGAGACAAAGTATCCAGTGAATTGAAAGAATTGCACGATAATGGTGTAATTGCTCCCATTAAAGCTAGTCAATGGGCAAGTGCTCTCGTTTTGTTGCCTAAGCCTTGTGGTTGATTTCGCATTTCAAAAATGGCTCAAATGGCTCTGAGAACTATGAGACTTAACATCTGAGGTCATCAGTCCCCTAGAACTTAGAACTACTTAAACGTAACTGACCTAAATATATAACACACATCCATGCCCGAGGCAGGATTCGAACCTGCGACCGCAGCAGTCCCGCGGTTCCGGACTGAAGCGCCTAGAACAGCACGGCCACCGCGGCCGGCCTTTCGCATTTGTCTAGACTTCAAGTTTACATTCACGTGACACTTACCCGTTACCTCGCCCTGAGGAACTCATGGACAGGTTTTGCGCAGGACGTTACTTTTCTAAGACGGATTTGTGTGATAGCCTACTTGCGAATTCCATTGGATGAAGAATCACAGAAGCTGCCTGTTGTGGTAAAACACTTATGACTGTTCAAGGATATGCTTCCGCACCTGCTATTTTCCAACATTATTTGGAACAGCAGACTGCAAAAGTGCCATTTTGTTCAAACTATCTTAACGGTATTGTCGTCTCAGGTCGTACACCAGAAGAACACTTTGCCAGTTTGACTACTCTATCTCGAGTGCTGCCAGAAGCAGGATTCAAATGTCGTTTAGAAAAGTGTGATTTTTCAAACTAAACTACAGTATTAGGTCATGTGATAAAGCCATTGTGTGCACCCCTACGATGTCATTTGGCTACAACCCGTGAACTGCATGTTCCTTGCAATGTGTCTGAACTACAGTCAGTGCCAGGCAAGGTGGCATAATACATCCTGTTCATACCGAATGCCGCTCACATCGCGGCTCCATTACAACGCTTCCGTCACTAAAAGTACCTTTCGTGTGGACTAAAGATTGTCATGACCCATTTCAGAAACTCAAAAATGCTTTGGTTAGTGACAGATGTTCAGTGCGTTTTGACCCTGCCAAGACGGTACTTTTGCAAGTCGACGATTCTAATTATGGTATCGACGCTGTGCTTTCGCACAGAATTGGTGTACAAGACAGACCTATTGCTTTTGCCTGCAAGTTGTTATCTCAAAAAGAGGCTCTCGCTTTTGCGTATGGTGGGACAAAGTTCCATCACCACTTGTATGGTCGCAAGTTCTCTCCAGTGACAAATCACAAGCCTTTACAGTCCTTGTTTCATCCGTCAAAGCCGGTTTCTACATGCACTGCTCAAAAATTTGCAATGCTGGGGTTTGTTGCTTTCGCAGTATCAGTATGAAATTGTGTACAGACGTAGGGCAAAGCATGGCAATGCAGGCTCCATATCTCGCCTACTGATTGGCCCAGACTACGATTTTCATGCACATGCCGCATCTCCTTGCCAAATCGATGCGCAGGGCTCTGAATTGGTGAAATCTTTCCCTTACACCACAGAAAAATGGCACAGGCCACGGAAGCAGATGCACACCTCAAGATTTTGTTGCATTACATTTACTAGTCTTGCCTCGTTCATTGAAGGGTATACAGAACTGAGTTCTGCGCCGATACTTTGCTCATTACCATAACCCTTCAGTGCGACACAGTGTGAGTCTAGTTCAAAATGGCAGTAGACAATCCTGTGTGCCTATTTCAAAAGTATTTGCAAAAGGATCAGTTGCGATTGCTCCACGAAGGACATTGGGGAATTGTTTGCACTAAACAGATAGCATGTTCGCACTGTACTTGGCGGGGCATGAACACCCATATTAAACATATGATGGCACAGTGAAGCGCATGCGCAGAAAACCATGCCGTTCCCTCACAGACATTCTCAGTTAGTCCTAAGACTCAATCACCATGGCAACAAGTGCACATAGACTTCGCAGGACCATTTTGTAACACTCGTTGGGTCATTGAAGAAGACATTTGCGGTGTCTATGGCTTCTACCACATCACGTAGCACCATTCAAGGGTTGTCCTCCATATTCTGCACAGAAAGTTTGCCAGAAGTTGGGTTGGGTTGGGTTGTTTGGGGGAAGAGACCAAACAGCGAGGTCATTGGTCCCATCGGATGAGGGAAGGAAGTCGGCCAGGCCCCTTCAAAAGAACCATCCCCGCATTTGCCTAGAGCGATTTAGAGAAATCACAGAAAACCTAAATCAGGATGACCGGACGCGTTGCCAGAAGTACTTGTGTTGGACAACGGATTACAGTTCACCTCACATGACTTTGAACAGTTTTGTGAACGAAACGGCATCCATCACATAACAAGTGCTCCATTTCACCAACAGTCCTGAGGAGGAACAGAACGCCTCGTACGCACTTTTAAACAACAGATGGCTAAGCTTTGCACCACCCATACACTGGAGCAGACATCGCACGTCTTTCTCACCTCCTATCGCTCCCGACCACGAGACCGACCATCACCAACGTAATTTCTGCATGGCCGCCGCCATCGGACGCTGCTAGACTTCCTACACCTACCACAGCATCCGGTGCCGCCATGCTCAACAAGTATCGCCTTGTACGGTGCAATCTTGTTTTTTTCGTGGTTTATGGCATCCATGGGCGCTGGGAAGAGGTGTTATCCAGGAACGTATTGGCATTTATATGTATTTGATCGCAGGTCCCAATGGTTAGCAGGGCCGCCACCAGAACCAAATTTCCGTATGTCATTTGCCCTGTGATTGCTGCTTTTCTTCCCCCCAGATTCACAGCCTCATGGGACCATGCGTCCTTCGCAGGCGCCTGTTGATGGCACCAGGGCACCCTAGGAGGAGCGGATGGACGATGCGCCATCGCGCCCACTGTTCCCATTCGCTGACCACCTGGACCTGCCATCTCCATCGCTGTCACCATCATCGCTCCACGATGCGCCCTCAAGCCTGGAAATGTGCCTACAGCAGTTTTCCGGACGATGTTCCTGCTGCTTCGAAGGACAGATAGGCGGTGTACTGTCAGGAGTACGTCATCCTCCACAGGTGCAGCTTCCAGCTCAACTCTACCTCCAGTGCCCTGCCTCCCTCCCCATTGTCATTCACAGCCCCATTACATGACAACAGTGTGGCATTATGGGAGGGGGTGGGAGAGGAATGTGCTGGCATAAGCTGTCGCAAGCACACCAGGTGGCAAGGTGGTTGCTAGAAGATCGCTAGAGGCCAAACACAGACTCGCAAGAAGAGTGCCGCCAACAGCCTCTCGACCGCCAGTATTTAGATCGCCGCCACAGGCCGCAGGGCCAGTCTGCCGCATCCAACCTGTTTGTCATCCAATGAATCACCTTGTCGAGGCATCAGTCACAATCAGCTCATAGCGACCAAAGCAGTATATTTAGCGGAACTTGAACATCACCAGCAGTGAGACTAAGGTGTACTATTACAGAGAGCTTGTACCACAACATCTGGACAGTCTTACATCAAGTTACTTCTTGTTCTTATGAACAAACAACCCAGTTAATACATGCATGCTGTTGTGTGTTATAGAAGAGGATACTAGCCACCAAGCAACATCCTATATTTGCTTCCATGGTACAACTCTACAGGGGCAATGTGATGACACAAAATGGGGAGTAGGAACCGTTACTAATAGGAACCTAGGGTAGAGTGTGTGTTTCTGAGAATAGTTTAAAGATATGGTTGTTCTCAACAGAATCGGCAGCAAACCAGCATCGAATACGAAGTTACAGGTATATATGTCAAAGCTGCACGTTGAGGATTAAGAGAAAGAAAAGGTATATGAGGATTGAATATGTAATCCAGTACATGAAGGAGGATAAATATCTAGTCGTCAATGGGGGCTTCAATGCAGTTGTAGAGGAAGGAGCAGAAGAAATGGTTATGGGAGAATACGGGCTTCATACTAGGAGTAAGAGATGAGGAAAACTGAGTTCTGTAATAAATTTCATCTACTGTCAACGAAAAGTTCAAGACTCACAAGAGGGAAAGGTGTACTTGGAGATGGGTGGGAGATAACGGAACATTTCGAGTAGGTTACATCATGGTATGGTGGAAAAAAATACAGTAGAAGAAGGATGGGTAGCTTTGAGAGATGAAATAGTGAAGGCAGCAGAGGATCAAGTAGGTAAAAAGACGAGTGCTAATAGAAATCCTTGGGTAACAGAAGACGTGGTGAATTTAACTGATGACAGCAGAAAATACACAAATGCAGTAATTGAAGCAGGCAAAATGGAATACAAACCTCTCAAAAATGAGATCGACAGGAAGCGCAAAATGCCTAAGCGGCGAGGGCTAGAGCACAATTGCAAGGAAGTAGAGACGTATATCACTAGGGCTAAGATATATACTGCGTACAGGAAAATTAAAGAGACCTCTGGAGAAAAGTGAACCACTTGCACGAATATTAAGAGCTCAGATGGAAACCCAGTCCTAACCAAGGAAGGGAAAGCAGAAAGGTGGAAGGAGTATATGGAGGGTCTATATAAGGGCGATGTTCTTGAGGACAATCTTATGGAAATGGAAGAGGATGTAGATGATGAAATGGGAGATATGATATTGTGGGAAGAGTTTGACAGAGCACTGAAAGAACTAAGTCGAAACAAGGCCCCCAGGAGTAGACAACATTCCATTAGCATTGGGAGAGCCAGCCCTGACAAAACTTTACCATCTTATGAGCAAGATGTGTGAGACAGGCGAGGTATCCTCAGACTTCAGGAATAATATAATAATTATAATCCCAAACAAAGCAGGTGTTGACAGATGTGAAAGTTACCGAACTGTCGGTTTAATAAGCCACGGCTGCAACATACTAACTCGAATTCTTTACAGACGAATGGAAAAACAGGTAGAAGCCGACCTCGGGGAAGATCAGTTTGGATTACGTAGAAATGTTGGAACACGTGAGGAAATATTGACCCTACGACTTATCTTAGAAAATAGATTAAAGAAAGGTAAACCTAAGTTTCTAGCATTTGTAGACTTAGAGAAAGCTTTTGACATTGTTGATTGGAATACTCTCTTTCAAATTCTGAAGGTAGCAGGGGTCAAATTCAGTTAGCGAAAGGCTATCAATCTGTACAGATACCAGATGGAGTCGAGGGACATAAAAGGGAGCAGAGGTTGGGAAAGGAGTGGGACAGGTTTGTAGCCTATCCCCGATGTTATTCAATCTGTGGACTGGGCAGGCAGTAAAGGATACAAAAGAAAAATTTGGAGTAGGAATCAAAGTCCATGCTAAAGAAATAAAAATTTTGACGTTTGCCGATGACATTGTAATTCTGTCAAAGACAGCAAAGCACCTGGAAGCGCAGATGAACAGAATGGACAGTGTCTTGAGAGGATAATATAAGATGGACATCAACAAAAGCAAAACGTGGAAAATGGAATGTAGTCAAATTAAACCGGGTGATGGTCAGGGATCTAGATTTATACATCTGACACTTGAACAAGCAGATGAGTTTTGCTATTTGGGGAGCAAAATAACTGGTGAAGGTTGTAGTAGAGAAGATATAAAATGTAGACTGGCAAAGGCAGGGAACGCGTTTCCGTAGAAGAGAAATTTGTTAACATCGAGTATAGATTTAAGTGTCAGGAAGTCGTTTCTGAGAGTCTTTGTATGGATTGTAGCCATGTATGGAAGTGAAACGTGGACGATAAATAGTTTAGACAAGAAGAGAATATAAGCTTTCGAAATTTGGTGCTACAGAAGAATGCTGAAGATTAGATGGGTAGATCATATAACTAATGAGGAGGTATTGAATAGAACTGGGGAGAAGAGAAATTTGTGTCACAACTTGACTAGAAGAAGGGATTGGTTGGTAGGACATATTCTGGGGCATCAAGATATCACCAATTTAGTATTGGAGGGCAGCGTGGAGGGTAAAAATGGTAGAGGGAGACCAAGATATGAATACAGTTAGCAGATTCAGAAAGATGTAGGTTGCAGTATTTATGGGGAGATGAAGAAGCTTGCACAGGATAGAGTGGCATGGAGATATGCATAAACCAGTCTCTGGACTGAAGACCACAACAATAACAACGTCATGGTGAGACAGAGATAATTGAATCATATTCTGGATTGAAGGGTGTACCTAGGGGCAGATGTAGTCTCCGAACACATTGCAATAGCGATGAAGAGCAGGCTGAAATTTAACAGATTGGTCAGGAATAATCAATATGGAAAGAAGTGGGCTACAGAATTACTAAGGCATGACTAATTACGCTTGATGTTCTCTAAGACTCTAGATAATGCAATAAGGAATAGCACAGTAGGCAGTACTTTTGAAGAAGAATGGACATGTTTAAGAAGGACAATTACAAAAGTAGGAAAGAAATACATAGGTACAAAGAAGGTAACTGTGAAGCAACCATGAGTAACAGAAGAAATACATCAGTTTATCGATGACAACAGGAATTACAAAAATATTCATGGAAACTTACGAATACAGAACTACAATTCGGTGAGGAACGAAAGGAAGTAATGTAGAGAAACTAAGAGGAAATTGATGCTTGAAAAATGTGAAGAAATGATTGTTGAAAAGACCGACACAGCATATAGAAAAGTCAGAACAACCTAAGATGAAATTAAACGCAAGTCTGGTGACAATAAGAGTTCACTGAGAATTACTCTCTTAAATTCAGAGGAGAGAGCAGGTACGTTGAAAGAGGGGACTTCTGAGAGGGGGAATATTAGTCCAATTTGATAGTGGAAGGGATGGGGGAGCCAGTATTATGAATCAGAATTTAAAAAAAGCTTTGGAATAGTTAGGCTCAAATGACGCTGAGTAGATATGTAACATTCCATCAGAATTTCTATAATTACTGAGGGAAGTGGAAACAAAACGACTATTCACGTTGGTGTGTAGAATTCTGAGTCTAGAGATATACTATCCGACTTTCGAAAAAATATTATCCACACATTTCCGAAGACTGCAAGAGCTGACAAATGAGAGAATTATCGCACCGTCAGCTTAACAGCTCATGCATCCAAGTTACTGGAAAGAATAATACACAGAGGAATGGAAAATAAAATTAAGCATGTGTTAGATGACGATCAGTTTGGCTTTAGGAATAGTAAAGACCCAACAGAAGCAGTTTTGGCGCTACGGTTGATAATGGAATCAAAACGCCTTCATCGGATTTGTCGACCTGGAAAAAGCGTTCAGCAGTGTAAAATGGTGATAGATTTTGGAAATTCTGAGATAAATAAGGGTAGGTAATAGGAAGGAATGGGCAACATACTCTACCTAAAAGACTCAAAATGTAAGTGCCTCGTTTAGAAAGGGTGTAAAGCAGGAATGTAGTTTTGCGCATATGCTTTTCAAATTGCAAATCAAAAAAGCAATGATTAAAATAAAAGAAAGTTTCCGAAGTAGAATTAAAACTGAAGGTGAAAGAATATTAATGATACGATTCGCTGATGACGTTACCGTCCCGAGTCAAAGTAAAGAACAATTACATGATATGCTGAATGGAATGGACAGTTTGATGACTACAGATATTGGACTGAGAGTAAATCGAAAGGAGACGAATGTAATGAACAGTAGGAGAAATGAGAACACCGAGGAACTTAACATCAGAATTGATGGTCACGAACTAGGTGGAGTTACGGAATTCAACTACGTAGGAATCAAAGTAACCGATGACGGACGGAGTTAATAGACTAGCACCGGAACAACGTGCATTCCTAGCCAATAGAAGATTACTATTATCAAACATAGGCCTTAATTTGAGGAAGTAATTTCTGGGAATCTGCTTTTGGAGCACAGTTTTGTATGGCAGTGAAACATGGACTGTGGGAAAACCGGAACAGAAGAGAATCGAAGTATTTGAAATGTGGTACTACAGTCGAATGTTGAAAATAGGGTGGATTGATAAGATAAAGAATGAGAAGGTTATGATAAAAAGCGGAGAAGAAAGGCACATGTGGAAAACACTGACAAGGAGAAGGGACAGGATGGAAGGATATCTGTTAAGACATCGGAGGGAACTGTAGAGGATACAAACTCTAGACGGTGACAAGAGATATGAATGCATTAAGCAAATAATGATGACCTAGTTCTAGCTCGATCCATGGGGGGAACTGTCTTTCATTGATCCCGGTAGGTATTTGCTCTAGAACGATTCCCAGAGGGACGTTCTTGCTCATTCCGTAGTCCCATCGATCCTGAACAGGCGGGGTCTACGTCTGCGTTCAGGCAACAAACCTAGCGGTCGTTACAAATTAATACCTTCCCTTCAGAGAGAGTAGATGTTACTTACATTTCCGTGGAACATTCACCATCCACTACAATAGTTTACTGGATGCGATCATTCCATACATCAAGCCTGTACGTTTCAGTGACATGAGATATTGTTCTCGAAGACAGATTCATATGACTACATCTTCCTGCGAATTTAACGGCGCGTCTTCACCGTTATGTCCCCCCTATCCTCCACCTTTACTCCCTTCATCTCCTTTCCCAAGGCGGCTTCCAACAACTCCCGCTCCCAGATGATGACATCTCCCTCCTTTTATCCCTCCTATCAACTGTGATCCTCACCTCCCGCTCCCTCCCTCTGCCTCCCCCCCTTCCATCCTGTTCTTCCCCTCCTGTCCTCTCTTTGACTCCCTTCTCTCCCTTGAGTCCTTTTCCTTTCCCCTCCACCACCTTTCCCACTCCTTCTCGCGCCCGCCATGCCACCCACCTTTCCTGTGTCCTCTTCCTCCATCGGCTACCCCCTTTTTTCTTTTCCACTTCTACCCCCCCCCCCCCCTTTTTCCACCTCATCGATCCGAGTCCTCCCCCTGTCCTCATCTGCTGCCCTGTCACCTATAGTGCTGTTTTCTGTGAATGTTCACTGTTGTGCGTCCCATGTCAGTATTTCGAACAGCCACTATACTATCGCTCGTTGTGTTTCTTATCTTGTGCGAACAGGCATCAGACTGTCGCCGTTTTTTCAGTTGTGCCTGTCTACTTAATGTGCGTTTTCACCCGCCGTCAACGCTGTGTTTTTATATTTTAAATTCCACAACTTTCCGCCATTTGAGTGTTATTAACAAAAAATCGTTCGAATGGCCGCAAGCTTTAGGGGACTTAACATTTGTGGTCATCAGTCCCCTAGACTTAGAACTACTTAAATCTAACTAAGCTAAGGACATCACACACATCCATGCCCGAGGCACGATTCGAACTTGCGACCGTAGCAGAAGCGCGGTTCCGGACTGAAGCGTCTAGAACCGCTAGGTCAGAACGGCCGGCAGTTATTAACAACGTCACCGTTTTACCGCCTTTTTTATATTGTTTATTATGTTACCATTGTTTATTTAACGCATCTCTCGGTTGTAGAGTAAGCGTTTTAAGCTGCTGTCAACCCGCCCGAACCCCCCCCCCCCATCCACTCCCTCTGGGGAGAGGGGGGAGTCGAAAATCAATAAATGAAAAAAATAATCTAACGGCCATTCCAACGACGAAGTCGGGAAGACCATTCAACGGTGGCGCTCCGTTCCACATACCTGCACTGGGAGCGGCACTCTATGCAGTTGACACACCCCGTCCCTATTCCTTCGACGCCACATAGGGTCACATCGTTTGAACCCATGGCATATGGGACTGCATAAGATGGCCGACGCAGACAGCTCCTGCAGATTAGTCAATTTGCTACTTTGATCCGATGACGCCATTGCTACGTCTTAGATCGTTCTATGGCAGGTGGGTGTCTGTCGTTTTAATTTGAATCTCATTAATTATTCATCCTTCAGCGTGCGTATTTCCATCCTTTCTATCGAGTCATCGCAGCTTTGGCGTCACAATCGGTGACACAAATGACGCATAAAATAAACCTAACTCTTAGAATGCAGTAATTCGAATGCAGTACCGGGGGTAGAGAAGTTGGCCGAGTTTTATCGAGCCATCCAGCTACGGGCTTCTTGCTAGCCATTGGCAGTGGAGGTGCTTCCAGGGGACAGCCCAACCTGAGATCTAAAAACCCTAGCCGCTGCACAGAACAACGTTCTGAAGCGGCCGGCCACGATGACTGGGGGTCGCCAAGCGATTGCGACTGTGTGCCAGCGTCGTCGTGGCCCGACGCACTGGCCTTTCGGAGAAACTGAAGAGGTGCCTGATCGACAGGTTTTTCAACTAGCCTCCGGCATGTGCAATAATCAGAATGCTAGGACTGTGCATTTCTTTACGTGATGACCTATTCAGCTAAAATGGAAACACGTGGTGCCTGTTAGGCCGGACGCTGGTCGTAAAGCAGTGGGGTAAGGGTGGTCGGAGGGAGAGAGATTAGGTCTTCTTTGGCTTATGAGGGTGAAAAACTTGCGTCAGCTGCGATTTGTAAACAGCCGATGTTCGACACCTTGTTGCCAGGCCATGGATTTTGCTGACCCGAGCATTGCGTAGAGTAACAGGAAGGACGAGGAATGGGTGCCGGCACGGAACTTCAACAGATGTCATCTGACGTCCGCTACGACCAAATACAACGAAAAACGAACAATTACGGACAAAATGCAAAAAAAGAAAAAAAATGGGTGGTTCTTGAAGAAATAGCTTGAGAATGGGGTCAAACACCGTTTTGCGAAAAGGAAAGTGCACTCTTGCGCTCTTTGAGGCGTGGCTTCTGGTTACGAGCCCTGTTAAGAAGCATCAGGCTAAAGAAGTGTAATGGTCTGGCGGTGAGCAGACAAGATAGTGACTGTCAACTAGAGCGCCCACTCCATTCCCAGTGGACTAGTGAACGGTGGTCTGCAGAGGAGGGCCCCTCTGAGTCCACGAGGTCAGCACCGGCAGTTGCGTGAGCGTGCACGCAGGAGACGGGCTGGGCAGCCCTACGCTTGGCCGAGTCGCGAGTGGCGGCCAGAGGAAGACTGGTGTACCAGTGGCCACTTGGGCCAGCCCCTGCTGAAACCGAAGAACTGTATTCTGTGAGCACGGTACAGAAATTGGCCGGTCGCAATGAGCTTGTGCCGCGAAGCAGATTTTAAAATACGTAACAGTCCCGTTTGCCATACGTTGTTTCCGTAAGTGCAGTTATGTTTACTTGGTAGTTTGTATTTGTCGACAGGCCAGAAAGCAGTAGACTATTTCCCATTTCAGTGGTTTCTGCCTATTATTTGTTTTTGTGAAAGCAGTTTAGAATTAAATTTGCGATTTACCAATTTGTGTCGCAGGGTGGATGGAAGGAATAGCTTAATGCAGCTGGTTTGACGTTGTTTAGCGAGAGCGTTTGTCCTTAATTTTCGGTATGTGATTAAGGTAACTTCTATTAGTTAACGCTCTGCTTAGCTTAGTTTATTTGATTGTACTCCCCTCATTTGTACTGTCTTTGTAAGTTTCAAACAAGCTCTTGTACCCTTACATCAGGTCTACCGTTACTCCCATTAACTGTTCAAGGTTTTGCAGCCACTGACATAATTTATAGCTTTCAACGTTTTAACTTGCCGTCGGATAAAATCCCTGTTTCGACGGAATTTGATTTTTATTTTTGTGATTTAACTAATACAAGTACTTGCTGTTGCTGCTTTTCTGTTCAAGAGCTCTACTGTCGTGACTTATAAGCACTATTGTTTTTAACGTTTTCTTTTATTCGTGCGTTTAAATTGTTTATTACTACCTTCAATGATTAGTCTGAAATATTTCTGCCTAGAGGCAATGTAAACTGTGATTTTGGCGAATTTCAACTGTTCGAATTGTTTACTGTGTGTTAAAATGTATTTCTACTTTATGCTTTCGAAATACTAGCCACGGTGCCACTTAGCTAGATCCTTCATTGCAGCACGTCCAGTATTATGAAATGGGGCAGGGTTTGAGTCCTGCCTTCATTTGCACTATTGCCAAGGTTAATTTACTGGGCGTCTGCTGGCATTTAATTGTCACTAATTTTTTATGCAGTGGTGGAAAACTTTTATTTTGTGTGAATAATGTTCGAGAGTCTGGTCCTCCGCGTCCCAAAGCACCTGCTCTAAGCCCTTTTCATACATGACTATTTAAGTGTAAAATTATTTACATGATTATAATGTGGGAGTAATTAGCGTAATGACGCATAGGTGTGAGGCTGGGGAAAGGAAAATGCGATATGTAAACATATTGGTTAACGACTGATGTTAATAACGAATTCTTAGTTTTCGGGGTCACCAGACGCACTGGTGAGAGTCACGATGATATTTCCATCCTAAAGTAGGGAGTAGGGGAGCGGGGTACGAGCACAGGGACGTTTCAGCATTTCTATTAACGCCTGCAGAAATGTCGATAAAAATTAACACAGTTAAGACCTTGTGAATGAAAAAATACCTGAGGGTTTCGTGTAAACGATGGGACGTAAAAGCGTTAACTCAGTAACTCCGGAATCAGTTTAAATCAAACTTGATATATACATCTACATCTACATCTATACCCCGCGAGCCACCTTACGGTGTGTGGCGGAGGGTACTTATTGTACCACTATCTGATCCCCCCTTCCCTGTTCCATTCACGAATTGTGCGTGGGAAGAACGACTGCTTGTAAGTCTCCGTATTTGCTCTAATTTCTCGGATCTTTTCGTTGTGATCATTACGCGAGATATATGTGGGCGGTAGTAATATGTTGCCCATCTCTTCCCGAAATGTGCTCTCTTGTAATTTCGATAATAAACCTCTCCGTATTGCGTAACGCCTTTCTTGAAGTGTCCGCCACTGGAGCTTGTTCAGCATCTCCGTAACGCTCTCGCGCTGACTAAATGTCCCCATGACGAATCGCGCTGCTTTTCGCTGGATCATGTCTATCTCTTCTATTAATCCAACCTGGTAAGGGTCCCATACTGATGAGCAATACTCAAGAATCGGACGAACAAGCGTTTTGTAAGCTACTTCTTTCGTCGATGAGTCACATTTTCTTAGAATTCTTCCTATGAATCTCAACCTGGCGCCTGCTTTTCCCACTATTTGTTTTATGTGATCATTCCACTTCAGATCGCTCCGGATAGTAACTCCTAAGTATTTTACGGTCGTTACCGCTTCCAATGATTTACCACCTATGGCATAATCGTACTGGAATGGATTTCTGCCCCTATGTATGCGCATTATATTACATTTATCTACGTTTAGGGAAAGCTGCCAGCTGTCGCACCATGCATTAATCCTCTGCAGGTCTTCCTGGAGTACGTACGAGTCTTCTGATGTTGCTACTTTCTTGTAGACAACCGTGTCATCTGCAAATAGCCTCACGGAGCTACCGATGTTGTCAACTAAGTCATTTATGTATACTGTAAACAATAAAGGTCCTATCACGCTTCCTTGCGGTACTCCCGAAATTACCTCTACATCTGCAGATTTTGAACCGTTAAGAATGACATGTTGTGTTCTTTCTTCTAGGAAATCCTGAATCCAATCACAAACCTGGTCCGATATTCCGTAAGCTCGTATTTTTTTCACTAAACGTAAGTGCGGAACCGTATCAAATGCCTTCCTGAAGTCCAGGAATACGGCATCAATCTGCTCGCCAGTGTCTACGGCACTGTGAATTTCTTGGGCAAATAGGGCGAGCTGAGTTTCACATGATCTCTGTTTGCGGAATCCATGTTGGTTATGATGAAGGAGATTTGTATTATCTAAGAACGTCATAATACGAGAACACAAAACATGTTCCATTATTCTACAACAGATTGACGTAAGCGAAATAGGCCTATAATTATTCGCATCTGATTTATGACCCTTCTTGAAAATGGGAACGACCTGCGCTTTCTTCCAGTCGCTAGGTACTTTACGTTCTTCCAGCGATCTACGATAAATTGCTGATAGAAAGGGGGCAAGTTCTTTAGCATAATCACTGTAGAATCTTAAGGGTATCTCGTCTGGTCCGGATGCTTTTCCGCTACTAAGTGATAGCAGTTGTTTTTCAATTCCGATATCGTTTATTTCAATATTTTCCATTTTGGCGTCCGTGCGACGGCTGAAGTCAGGGACCGTGTTACGATTTTCCGCAGTGAAACAGTTTCGGAACACTGAATTCAGTATTTCTGCCTTTCTTCGGTCGTCCTCTGTTTCGGTGCCATCGTGGTCAACGAGTGACTGAATAGGGGATTTAGATCCGCTTACCGATTTTACATATGACCAAAACTTTTTAGGGTTCTTGTTTAGATTGTTTGCCAATGTTTTATGTTCGAATTCGTTGAATGCTTCTCTCATTGCTCTCTTTACGCTCTTTTTCGCTTCGTTCAGCTTTTCCTTATCAGCTATGATTCGACTACTCTTAAACCTACGATGAAGCTTTCTTTGTTTCCGTAGTACCTTTCGTACATGATTGTTATACCACGGTGGATCTTTCCCCTCGCTTTGGACCTTAGTCGGTACGAACTTATCTAAGGCGTACTGGACGACTCGTTATTTGCAGAAAAATATTCTGACAGTAAGACACCCCAATTACCGCTAAACATGGGGCTCAAGATGAAATATTGCCACAAATAGAAATGTCCGACAATCGCATTATTATACTTATTTCCTGTAGTTACTTGACATGGATTACTTTAAAAGTATGAAGATCAATGTGTTTCTCCCGTATGTTGATCAGTGCATCAACCGCATCTAGTTTCAGGGTCAAAGAGCATGCCACACGGTTCAGTACCTCAGATACAGCTAACGTCACATGGTGTAAAAAAAGAGGAGACTCAGGCAGTTGCCTGCAAAAGTTCTCTTACGGGAAACGAAAATCAGCTACTGGCAGAACCGGAAGTATCCTCAGAACAGAATTCAGATTAAACTGCTGGGTGAAAAATTCCTAGGAAGTAAGGACGCGCGTGCGCATGTGTGTGTGTGTGTGTGTGTGTGTGTGTGTGTGTGTGTGTGTGTGTGTCTGTGTCTGCGTGTGTGAGTGTTACACGTGACATATGTCACCGTGGGCGGAGCCAGGGACAAAAACGACATGTTTGTGTGAAATCTAGAAAATCTATGCTTTCCACGAGGTCAGTTATATGTTGCGTGATAACGAGTGGGACTGCCAGATATTTATTTGTTTTGGCAGAAGAGGGAGATACGAAAAATATTTTCTATTCCAAAGGATATGAATAGAAATGTTCTAATTTAAAGCAAATGTGTCTGATTTGTACATATGTATATCCCGAGACAAAAAACAGTTATTGCAACGAATTCTTCCGCAAACAATTTTATCCTCATTTCTAAGCCTGTCATTTCCTTTCCATAACCACTAATTAAACTTCTTCCCCTCCGATGTTTCACTGTCTCAAATCTCATGCCTTCTGACACACTGTCTTTGACACTACATAGCCGACACACTAATACTGTGTGTTTGTGGGTATCGGGCGCCGTTACGAGATTAGTAGAAACGAATGTGGTTAAAGCCGAGGAGATGCGAGAAAAAAGTTAAAAATCGAACTGAGGTAACATTGCTCCCACTCTCATCCCATCTTACCCATCATAACCTGCGCAATCACACTAGCTCACATCATGGAATATAGCGCCAGAACTGTTCAAATGTTCCCAAACTTAAGTAAAACTAAGTAAGAAACTAAGGCAGATGTACAGGAATACATGGTTGACCGATTATATACCAGAAACATGGATGAACCTGCCGACCTGATAACATACGAAAAATATCGTTGTAACAACTCTGGTATAAGTAGGACAATTCACAAAATTCTGGACGTCGGACCACATTTGTTGATCGCCAGCTAGAATAAAGGACAAATCTGTCGGCAAACAAGCTGCTGCTCTTTAATCTGAAAATAATGTATAGTCTAGTAAAGTGTCGCACACTGTGTTCTGTACATCACAGGTACTACATATCAGAGAGTCCTCTTTCCGGAGCAAGAAGTCATGCGTCAAAGGCTGTGGCCTAAGCGAAGACGTCTAAGGAGGACGGACCTCTTCCGCCTGCGTGGCTGGAAGGAGGCACCCCACGGCTACGTTGTTGACTTGACGAGACGCAGCCACACTTCCTCACTTGTGCCATGGTACCAGCAGAAAGACACCTTTTACACCATGCTTTTTTAGGTTGAGAAGGGCGACACAGATATTCTGTACTTTACCCTTCTGACATCGCCAGTGTGGCGCGATCTGTGGTATTATACAATGTATAGCACCACTTTTCGGCAATTCTCTGTTGCCATCCTCGGATCTGCGTTTACATCATTACATAATCTCCTCCATCAGTAAAGTAATGATGCTGTACTATATACAGCACCACTTACTGTACTGATAGAGGAGATCATGTAAAGAAGTAATTATAGATTCGAAGATGGCAACAGAGAATTGTCGAATCCGGTCATCTACATGACTAAATGACATTAACGATCTTCACAGTTTAGATTTTTTTCAGTATTGGTATTCTGGCCTGCTTTATCTATCGGGTACAAGCGTTCTAGACCATATACTAATACACTAACGAAATTATACCTTCCCCCAATCCCTTAATCAACAAAGAAATACATAACCCTAGTTCTTCAAAAGTCATCGTTTCCAAAAAAAGTGTAGGCCCCTCAAATTGCAGTGCAGGGAGATACTTTGTACTTACTACAGTGACACCAATACTTGTCTCAAACACACCACGAACTTTTCTAACATCTGCAGTGTACAACAGTCCTTTCCCATAATTTGGACATTAGTATTTTAACACTTTAAAACTTACCCGTTCTCTTAAAGAGCTGCAGTTATAATAAAGAAAAAGAGCATTGTAAAGGCCAATTATTTATTAATTTTGGAACATTAAGCCAGACTTGGTGACGAAACGCAGATTGTTTCGTAAATGCATTACATCGGAATGTCAACAGCGCAACGAGGAAGTTCTAATAGAAAGTCTAAATTACTTCCAGAAACGCTGGTCGTCTGGAAGGAGCAATTTAACTTAGAATTGACGGAATTTAGCGACTAATTAACAGAGCCACTACAAGAAGAGCAACTCTTCCTTCAGTTATACGAGATTCTAATCGCAGTAATCAGTGAGTCTAAGGAGACTCAAAGCATCAGTTGGGATTACAAAGTCGTTTCTACCATACAATGGTTGCTCGAGTTAAAACCAATTTTTGTACGAACAAATTTTGCTTATTACTATACCACAATTATGAAAGTCACTTGCATTTGGTAGTAGAGCCAGCTTTAAATTTTATTCATAACTTCTCTTAAGGAGTTACCATTGATCACTGGAAGTTTCTGTGCATGTAGTTCATCATACTAAAGTGCTGCCATATACTTGCCGCTATTAATGTGCGTGTTTATATTCGTTTTCGTACCCAATAACGAATGTGAAAAAAAGGCCGCACACACGAAAACTGTTCTATGAAATGAATATTTGTATTAAACGGCTTTCTTTACTGTATTTGATTTAAATCTTTCACTACTCACAACGACTATCTTTCGGGTACCAGCTGATCTTGATTCATTATTACTGCTATCTGACACATGTAATGACTGCTTTAATATTGTTCTTACATACAGTAATGTCATAGTGAGGAAGATAAATGTTTTCCATGCCAGATGTGCCTCACATGTGAGGCTAAGTATTCATCTACATTTCACAGATAACATTGCTTTACAGATAGTAAAACATTATATGACACGAAATTCTGTGAATCTGTTACACTTTACATTTAGTTATCTAGGTATTTTTTAGTACAGGATTCCTTTATTACCTAATTAATAGAAGGAAAATTGCAGTTCTTACCACTTCATTTCCTTACTTATTTCTTTAATACAGTTTAGCTCCGCTGTCAAATTCTACTGTGTAAAATACTCCAACCATATATTTTGTATCACGTAATATTTACGACACAGCTTATTTCTGAACTGAACTAATCTCTTCATCAAGAGCCTCGAACTTTTCCACCTTAGCTGGTGTTCCATACCGTACGATAAACCACCAAAATGACTTTCAGCATTAATGCGAGCGTTATGGGCTGTTGTTTGAATGCCCAACTGGTTACACATACCGTGTCTTTCCTGCAAATGCTTATAGTTTTTGTTCAAAAACTTCACGTCAGGCGTCTATTGCATCGTTAAACAAAGTGCCACTTTCTGGAAATAACTGCTGTGCTAAGGTTAAGGACGAAAGAAGCTATCCCATGATATATCACGCCAAGTAACATACCCTGATGACACTTGTTCCGTACATGAAAAGAATTGCTACAGTGTAGCACAGAAGGCGGCTGGAAGAAATATGCTATCAGGCGACCAGAAATGACACTTTTCTTGAAGTCATCACGATTATTATGGGTCATTGGACAGTAAATGGCGGGACGTGGTACATAAAATGCTGTGTCATCACCATGGACAGAAATGCATGCCCTACAACGTGGTTCCTTGCTGGACACAAAGCTGGTAAGAGTTCATGCGGTAGGGTGTTTCATTCCTCCACTAACGCGCTTGAGAACTGCTGGATAGTCTTTGATGCATGTAGACGTGCTGCGTTACGCAAACAGGGAAGGAGTCCAGTGTCACAATAACGTCAACCAAATAGTGTACTAAGGTTTGGAGGTTCAAATGGTTCAAATGGCTCTGAGCACTATGGGACTTATTTTCTGAGGTCATCCGTTCCCTAAAACTTAGAACTATTTAAACCTAACTAACCTAAGGACACCACACACGTCCATGCCTGAGGCAGGATTCGAAACTGCGACCCTAGCGGTCACAGACTGTAGTGCTTAGAATCGCTCGGCCACTCCGACCGGCAAGTTTGGAGGTCGGCACGCCCATATAACATTATGCCTCCTCACACATAGCACATGGACCACAAAAACGGTCATGTGCGGCCACGTTCCTGGGTGTATTACATGTTCCCACCTCTCACCATATGAGGGTAAGTCTAAAATCGCTGCTCATACTGAATCTGCTCGCATCCAAGTAGCCCACGACACCAATCCTCGTTGATCGAGCCCGGTTGACACCGTCGCAAACTGTGTCACCGACGAGCTGGTGACAACAAAGGCGAGTCAAAGAAACCCGCTACATGCAGTTGCCGTGTCACTGTGATGCGTGAGATAGCTAGGCTTGCAGTCGTGTTAAACGTGGTTACAATTGCCCCCGTTGTTTGAAGTATGTCGTTCCTTGCTTTCTGCATTATTTAGCGGTTACCCCGACCGTGGTCGACCACCTCTTCTCCTTTGGACAACAGTGTCGGTGGTTCGTAAAGCTCCCTATGCAGATGAAACCATGTTGTGAGCAGTACCACACTCCTGGGCTACACTTGTCACGCTTCGTCCATCGTCCCGTTTCAGAATGATTCTTCCCCGTGTGAAGTCACCCAGATGCTATATCCGGGCCATGTTATAATGGTCAATACCGTCACAGTACACCGTAACTGGCTCGTGTTGAGGGATCGACGTCACTTGACGCCATAGTCACGCTGATCTCACTCCATGTCTCACCCTGTTTCCTGTGCACGACTGGGAGACCTCTGGCAAACCGCTCCCGCCCTTTCATTCGTGTCCGTAGACTAGTTAATATGTTATTTTATTTAATCTATTTCGTTCTTAAGTTTAGCAGAGCAGTATACAAAGTTGGTACACAGAAATAACTCAGGTACCTGCTTGAGTATTTAAAAAAATTATTAGATTTTTCTTGGAAGCACCTCTTGATAGTAATTATGGTTTCTTATTGTGGTGCACGACGATCAGATTATTGCAAGAGAACTGTCTGATAAACATGACCTCGTCCATATACACTTATCAGCCAGTGACCACCGACGTACTATCTATATAAACCCGTACAGGTGATAGCTGCTTTACCTGGCAAGTAATAACTGCTGGTGAGACACACGTAGGATGCATGTAGTATCAGTGAGTGTGCTGTCTGTGTATAGAATGGGGAAGAAGAGCGACCTGTCTGAGTTTGACCGAGGGAAGATTCCGGTGGCCCGGACGCTCGGCACGAGCATTTCGGAAACGGCATGACTTCTCGTGTGTTCGAGGAGTGCTGTGGTGAGAGTCTTCAACATGTGGCGAAACCAAGATGAAACCACGTCCACACGTCTTGGGGTTGGGCGGCCATTCCTCATTACGGATTTCAGTCGTTGTAGGCTGGGAAGACTGGTAAAAAAAAGGCAGGTGGCGAACTGTTGTGGAAATAACATCGATCAGAGTACAAGTGTGTCTGAACACAGCGCACAGAAGTGCTAAGAAAGGTCCTCTGCAGCTGTTGACCCACCTGTGTGCTATCCGTGACACCACGACATCGCCAACTATGAATCAAATTGCCACGTGACTATCGGCACTGGACGTTGGCGCAGCGGCAGAGCGTTGCATAGTCTGATGAATCATCACGACGAAGGGAGAGCATGAATCTGTCGTCTTCCAGGGGAACAGCTCCTTCACACCAGTACTGCGGAGTTACCCAAGCTGGTAGAGGCTCTATAGCGAATATTCACGTAGGCATCCATCGGTCCAGTGGAGATCGTGCAAGGCACCATGACGGCCAAAAACCATCATACGCTGGTTGCCGACCATTTTAATCTGTTCATGACGATAATGTTTCTCGACAGAAGTGGTATTTTTCAACAGGATAATGTACCGTGTCATAAGCCCGGACATGTAATGGAGTGTTTCGAGGAACACAGCGACGAGTTGTAATTGATGTGCTGTCACCAAATCGCTAGATTTGAACCCTATGGAACACATTCAGCATGTAATCAAATTTGGCGTCCGAGCTCGTCGCTCCCCTTGCCGGAATTTACATAAATTAGGTGACTTGTGTATGCAGATGTGGTGCTAACCCCTGCAGTGACCTGACAAGGCCTTGACCTACCAAGGCCTCGTTGCTTCCATGCCACGGCGGGTCGCCGCTGTTATCCGTGTCAAACGTGAACATACCGACAATCAGGTGGGTGGTCATAATGTTTTGGCTGATCAGTGTAGATCAATCCAAAAAACGGGATACGTGCTTCGCAGTACGCTAACACAAAAACATGTGTCTCCGATCTACATCTTACTTAGAATCGTTTATAGCAGAGCAGTCCAAAACCTTATTTGTCATTTCGTTATTCGACTTACGATCTACATCTACATCTACTTAGACACTCCGCAAGCCACCGTTCAGTGCTGGCGGGGGGTTGTCTCTACCACTACTTGTCACTAACCCTCCTGTCCCCCCCCCCCCCCTGGTCGCTGATGATGACTATGGAAAGCAAGGTATTAATGAGTTTCATTATAAGATACCTTTAGCACCAGTGTAGAAGTTTTAACAGAATGTCGCCATAAGACCGATGTGTTACACACTTAGCTAACACGTTCTATCCTCATGAGACGTTTGGTTCAAATGGCTCTGAGCACTATGGACTTAAATTCTGAGGTCATCAGTCCTCTAGAACCTAGAGCTGTTTAAACCTAACTAACCTAAGGACATCACACACATCCATGCACGAGGCAGGATTCGAACCTGCGACCTAGCGGTCGCGCGGCTCCAGATTGTAGCGCCTAGAACCGCTCGGTCACTCCGGCCGGCGAGACGTTTGGAATGAGCCTTTTTACTACAGTCTGGTTGTCGGGAATTCAATACTTACATACCTTCTGTCCTTATTGGTAAAACACTGAGGATGAAAATTTGTAGCATCGCTGAAAGTCGAACATGGTAGATTTTGGCAAGTCTGAAACCACGATTCCTGTACCGTCTGGCCCCGAGAAGCAATATCTAGTTCTGAATAGCAGCAAGCGGAAAATAAACTCAGACAAAGTGTTCAAGAAGCAAAAACGACTCATTACTATGACTGACAGTCAAACATTTACAATTATGACTTAATTTTGTTTGATCACCGGTTTCGATTATTCAGACATGTTCAGATTTATTCCTGTTAAGAAGAAGGCATTTTATTATATAAATTTTAGTTTACTCTTAATTTACATTACTCTTTATATTCCATTCACATATATGCATTGAGTGGATTATTTCTTTCATGAAATTATTTGCTGACGCAACAGTATACTCGCTGCCTTTTACATCAAAACGATATATTTCTTAAAAAAGCACAATTTTCTACGATATTTTATTACTATGAAAACGTAGGGTACGTGCTACTCCAAAGAACACATCGCTACTTCGACGTACAGGGTGTTTCAAAAATGACCGGTATATTTGAAACGACAATAAAAACTAAACGAGCAGCGATAGAAATACACCGTTTGTTGCAATATGCTTGGGACAACAGTACATTTTCAGGCGGACAGACTTTCGAAATTACAGTAGTTACAATTTTCAACAACAGATGGCGCTGCAAGTGATGTGACGGATATAGAAGACAACGCAGTCAGTGGGTGCGCCATTCTGTACGTCGTCTTTCTGCTGTAAGCGTGTGCTGTTCACAACGTGCAAGTGTGCTGTAGACAACATGGTTTATTCCTTAGAACAGAGGATTTTTCTGGTGTTGGAATTCCACAGAACACAGTGTTGTTGCAACAAGACGAAGTTTTCAACGGAGGTTTAATGTAACCAAAGGACCGAAAAGTGATACAATAAAGGATCTGTTTGAAAAATTTCAACGGACTGGGAACGTGACGGATGAACTTGCTGGAAAGGTAGGGCGACCGTGTACGGCAACCACAGAGGGCAACGCGCAGCTAGTGCAGCAGGTGATCCAACAGCGGCCTCGGGTTTCCGTTCGCCGTGTTGCAGCTGCGGTCCAAATGACGCCAACGTCCACGTATCGTCTCATGTGCCAGAGTTTACACCTCTATCCATCCAAAATTCAAACGCGGCAACCCCTCAGCGCCGCTACCATTGCTGCACGAGAGACATTCGCTAACGATATAGTGCACAGGATTGATGACGGCGATATGCATGTGGGCAGCATTTGGTTTACTGACGAAGCTTATTTTTACCTGGACGGCTTCGTCAATAAACAGAACTGGCGCATATGGGGAACCGAAGAGCCCCCTGTTGCAGTCCCATCGTCCCTGCATCCTCAAAAAGTACTGGTCTGGGCCGCCATTTCTTCCAAAGGAATCATTGGCCCATTTTTCAGATCCGAAACGATTACTGCATCACGCTATCTGGACATTCTTCGTGAATTTGTGGCGGTACAAACTGCCTTAGAAGACACTGCGAACACCTCGTGGTTTATGCAAGATGGTGCCCGGCCACATCGCACGGCCGACGTCTTTAATTTCCTGAATGAATATTTCGATGATCGTGTGATTGCTTTGGGCTATCCGAAACATACAGGAGGCGGCGTGGATTGGCCTCCCTATTCGCCAGACATGAACCTTTGTGACTTCTTTCTGTGGGGACACTTGAAAGACCAGGTGTACCGCCAGAATCCAGAAACAGCAGTACATCTCATCTGCATGTGAAGCCATTCCGCCAGACACGTTGTCAAAGGTTTCGGGTAATTTCATTCAGAGACTACGCCATATTATTGCTACGCATGAGGATATGTGGAAAATATCGTACTATAGAGTTTCCCCGACCGCCGCGCCATCTGTTGTTGAAAATTGTAACTACTGTAATTTCGAAAGTTTGTCTGCCTGAAAATGTACTGTTGTCCCAAGCATATTGCAACAAACGGTGTATTTCTATCGCTGCTCGTTTAGTTTTTATTGCCGTTTCAAATATCCCGGTCATTTTTGAAACACCCTGTAAGATGCTACGTGTATTTGTAGCAACTTTAACATAAGGGTTTCAACTATCGTAGATCTTTTCATCAGCTGCCATGCGCAGTGGCAGTCGTCTCTATGAATTTTTCATGCTGCTATCATTACTATAGGCACTGACGCCGGACAGCAGTCATCTCATACCGAACGAATAACGGCGGTCGTCGCCTTAGTAACTGAATAAAATCATAACTTCGCTCAAATCGCTAATAGGGACTGTAAATGCTGCTTATAATAGGACCTCCGTAACTGATAAGTGTTTGTATGTCCGATTTTGCTCAATTTAATAGTATTTGGTATGAGGATGATTATACAACTTAAACTGGTACCCCATTCATTAAATATATCGTTTTAAGGCCATAAAGTGGACACGGTCGGATTGTAAATTATCTTAAAGCAAGGATTACTTTAGTGCATCTGTCGTAAGACGATAATGAATTGCCAAATTTTTTTTGCCGTACTAAGTTTTTAGGCGTTTGACCGAAAAAATTAATAGAAATTCTGTTCTTGGTCCATCAAACCAGTGATCAACAATCACACCTTACAGAATGAGTTTCATTGTCGCTTGTATTCTAACTGTTCAAAATCATATACTGTTCTCGTCAAACAGATCTTAGATGCAAGTGAGGCCGGAATAAGAAACTGAGGACGACAAAAGTATTGTATTGGGATGAGGAAAAACAATGAACAATGTAAGAGTAATTACTTCGAAAACGCACATCTTTGCACATGTGTGATATAAAAATCTGCACGTCGGTGTCATTCAGTATAGTGTTCCTCTGTCCTGTGCTTGGATCCAGCATTGCCTGATGGAGACATAAAAATTTCTGAGAATCGTACCGCGTAACACTGTAAATAACTATGCTGGGGTACCACAGTTTCAGCTATGCTCACAGTGGCCTTCTTCTCGGTCTACTGGTGTGCTGTCGCTGTGTGGAGCCGCTTATATTTCGTCGTTGCTGCTCACTCAGCATGACGTTTCCTCTACCCGACGGGATGCCCTAGTCAAGACCTCAGACGGAAGGAGTGGGACTTTAATTATAATAGGTTGCTACGGTGGAGGGAGTGGGGATCATCTGTTACCTGTCACTTCTTGCGTTGTTCGCTATGACTGGTGGTCATCGGCGAATGAGGCGTGGCCTCCTGTTTCCCTACTGCTGGACGCAGGCCGCGCGGCGCCAGTTACTCGCCGGTAGCGATCGAGTCTCGTGTTGTTGGCGTGGACTGTTGCACTCTGAGAACCGGCAGGCTCCATGCATTTAGTGTGTTTTATTATTTCTATGACTTGTCTGAACATGCGCTTCGTCAAACCAGTCGTAGGTTTCGTTAAATTTGATTTCCTTTCGCTGTCTTGGCTGTATTCTGCCACTGGAGTCTTGCTGTGCCGCCCAGACGAATGTAGCGCTCATATTCTCGTATTACTGTTGCTATCGATCTGCGGGCTCACCGCTGTATACTTCTCTGCATTACATTCTACTCTGTACACACCTGCAGTGTGTAAAGCGTCTGTCTTGCACTTCGTGGGACCTAGCGTATGCTGGATCTTGCAACTGCTGTGGTAGACAGGCTGGACACCAACAGGGCGAAGGAGATAACAAAATGGTACAGTGATATTTTTCACGTAATAAAAGCGCTCTGCTGGCTGTAGTTTATCGATTTGCTGCCTATCTCGCTTTCCTTTGTTTAATACCTTGATTTTTCGGATGAATATAGGTTCTTTCCAAGTGCCACGAACGTTGTACGGGGCGTTTTGAGCTCATTTGTTGAGTTTCCAGTATCGTTTAGGGACTACACACCGGTGGCCAAAGAACCTATTTCTTCTGCACAAGGTGATGATTGGGCTGGGTGTGCAAATATCTGTCCGTATATGTGGGCTACAGGTATACCCTGCGCCCTAGTGTGCCGTCCATTGTACTGTGTACTACCACCTCCAGGAATGGAATTGTACCATCATTCTCTACCTCGAGCGCGAACTGTATCTTCCCGCGCATTTTATTCCAGAAACTGTGGCAGCTGAGTAGGTACTTTTCACCATGAGGCCATATAGCGAACCTGTCGACCACGTTTTTTGAACCAGCATCGTGGGCATGAAAGAGTGAAGCAGAATGTAGGTGGTTCGTTGGTTCAAAAGCAGCAGCCGCAAGAACCAGAATGTGCCAGGCTCCACAAAGGACAAGATAGATGCTTTACACACTCTAGGTGTGTGCAATGTGTAGAAGTACACATCGCTGAGACTGGCAGGCCAATAGCGACGTTCATACGAGAACGTGAGCACAACATCAGTCTGTGGCAGCACAGCAAGTCTGCAGTGGGCAGAACACCGGAAACACAGCGGCAAGGAAATCAGATTTAACGAAATCCACGTACTGCCGAAGCAGCCGGCTTTGACGGAATGCAAGAAAGGAGAAGACATAGAAATAATTTAAAAAACCTAATAGCATGAACAGAGAGGATAGATAAAGGGTTGTCTCATCCTGGCTGCCAACCCTCAAGAGTCCAACATGGCACACCAACAACACGTGATGCAAGCGCGTCCAGCTGGAGGAAAACAGAGGCCCACGCCTCATTCACCGGTGATAGCAAACAATGCAAGAAGCGACGGATAACAGCTGACCGATCTCCCTCCAGTGCAGATACAGATACTGTCGTTACAATGAAGTTTCTGCTCCTTTCGCCTCACTATATTGAAGAAAAGAGTTGGTAAAACACCGTGTCCTGCAGCGTGAAGAACTCCCTAAGTGCCTGATGCAAACCCCTGTCAACAGGACTCGTCGAGCCTTCAAAGCCTTTTTTAGGGGCCGAAGCCGTCATAATGGCATGGGGCGTATTCAGAACTGTAAGTCAGCTACTCGTCTCCTAAATAATGTTTCGCCTTAACTGCGCGCCAAAATTTACCTAGCGTTTCGCAGTACATACCGCTTCAGGTGCTTTGAAATCCAAAGGAAATGGCATCAGTAATCAAAGAACACGGTGAGCACTACGTTTCCTGCGGATGGCTTGACGAGGGGACGAATGATGACATCACTGCACCGACGGTAAATGACACCACCTCATCGCCGACGCTTTCGACTCCGGTTTCCAGTGGTGGCACCAGCTTTAGTCGCCAGCAACAGTGAGGCTGTCCTCCCAGATCGGACGGCGACCTGTGTCGAATCTCAACCAGCGCGGAATTTGGCGCACGGTTACACGATGGTGATTTTCGACAGAGATGCTGCCCCATACACGTTCTTCATTTTCCGACTGATGTCTGCCGCTGCTTGTCCTTCGGCAGACAAGAAAAGCATAACAGCACGTTGTTCCTGTTAGTACGCTCTTGGTAGTAACGCCTCAATAGTTCGTACTGCCGTATTTTCCGCACGTACGTAGGAAAGAGATAAAGAGATGTATAGGACACAGATCCCCTGCCTGCATTTCGGTGCTCATATACCCGAGTTGGAGTCGCGCTACGTTTCTTATAAGCAACAGCAACGCCTTCTGCCGGAAACTTCTTGACCGCCCCTTACTTCGGCCCATAATGGGCGTATAGAGGCTAAATTGATCCTTTGAAACATATGATGTCTAGGTTAACAGAGTACATCTAGATGGTTACAAAAAAGTGGGAGATACTATTGTATTTTGCTCAGAAAACTTACGAGCCAAAATTTTGAGATAGGTGTTGTATGCTTCTCCATTTACTAATAGCTTCGTAGCAGGCATGCTTTTAGTATTCAGACATCGGCCTGGTTATTTCTGACAATGCAATCTCCGCCATTTATTATACAGAAATCCTTAGTAAACAGGTTATCATAGATATTTTGAGACAACAGACATCTGTCAGGATGAAGCTCCATACCTACAACGAAAGTGGACGAGCACCTGCATGTTAAAGCAAGAAAAACTCCCCCGCCCCACTAACCCTATATTTTAGAAGCACACTTTCTCATTTCACCGAAGAAAATTCCTGAGGCTAGTGATCGAGAGCGCCCGGGGCGGGGCTGGCCCTTCTGTTGAATCATTCAGTGTCATTATCCGTACAGTGAATGAGTAAGTCATCCAATCGTTGCCTACAGAGAGCTGCAGAGCGTAGTACGCATGCTCATTGTCATTCATAGGTGCCCTCAGGCTTATAAGGTTCCCCTTCAGTTTTCAGCCACGTGCCAAATGATATGTGGTCGGAACCGGGAGACTAAAATATTAATAATTGCATTGGCATATTTTCTCTTCCACGCTTCGTGAGTAACCATTGAAGGTGCTAGCGCGTTGCTCTACAACACATTTCATACCATGAGAAAAACTAAGCACCATGGATATGTTAGCTACAGGTTGTCTTATGAATGATGGCCGTGTTTTCCGCCAAGGGAATGAACAAAGTTTCGAAGAGCAGATACCAGCGATTCCTTTGCCGGGAATGTATCCCATGCCCTTATCAAATGTTTCCCTTCTACGAGAAAAGGTATTCGTCCCGCCACGATTCTTCTCACCATAGCAAACGAGTGACAGTTGACGATGCTTCCGCGTGTCTCTAGAGCACATCTCAGTTCTTGGACAGTTACTGCCCCTTGAAAGTGCTCCTATCGACGGTCATTACGCTCCACTATCTTTGCTGTGTGAGATGTGCTGCTTCTCTGACATGCCGAGAGGGTGCACTTGTTGTGAAGGCGCTTTTAGTGACTCCGCCAGTTTGCAAAAGGAAGTCTGCTACTGCAGCGAGTATGCTGAGTTTTCCTCGTACCTGCTGGCTGGTCCCAACACTAAAAGCCGGCTCGGACGGTGAATACATGTGAGGCCGCGTGAAGGACTTACATCCACCTCCGTGTTGATATTAAAGCCGCGCTGGTTATGTGGAAAACGTTTCTCTGAAAGGAAGGCAGCGTGGCATTACTGATGTAGGACTACATCTGTTACGAAACTGAAGGGGGTACTGCTAACAAACATTACATGGTGAGCAATTTGTGAACTTTACACATTCTGTGTGGCTAGCGAGGTTGACCGATAATGGTCTCGGATCGACGTATATCAGTGAAGTTTTTGGACTATCGGTAACAAGCGAAAAGCTGTTTGTGGTGACTAGGTTCTGAACGTTCTTGGAGTTTAAAAAAGAAGTATAGTTTTATTATCTGTAGTTACTAAGTTAAGGAATTTTACGTGCAGGTAGTTTCATTTTGGTATTTCGCCGATCTGTTTGGTATCTCTGGTGCATTTCCTTTTAAAAATCGTTACTACTTGTATTTATTTGTTACATACATAACATAATTCTTTGACGCAGAAAGTCACCTTCTGTGCAAGCATTGCCAATGGCACGTTTATCTTTTTTTTAAAAAAAAAAAAAAGAGACTGTAATGTCATCTTATCATTTGACAGCCTCAAGGGTAATTAAGAGACTGTAGTATCAGCTTATCATTTGACAGCCTTCAGGGTAATTACTGACGTTCTTTTTTTTAATTTTCATAAGTGTTTTATTAATTTTTTACTATTTTAAAAGTGTTTGAAATGCCCTGCTTAACCCGGAGGACAGGACAGATAGACTAAATGTGGAAAAGGGGCCAAAATAAGCGGCTGTCAGTTACACTAGAACGTACAACTTTATTATTTCATCAAACATTATAAGAGCACAAAAAACGTTTTAAGTACACAGCTTTAATCTTTGGGACTTAATTACCGGCTGAGAGTCACTTTAATATAAAAACGGGTGAAGGGCAATAGCTTAAAGCGAGAGCATAATCAGAAATTAAAAAGGCAAGCCTTATCTTGAAACAGTTCTTTAGTTAAGCTAAAGTGAACAAGTTAAATTCAAATCAGCTGAAGGCCAGAGACTGAAAAATTCAAAAATCTGTTAAAACGGCAAAGGGCTTATGTGAAACAGTACCTTAAAGTAGGCTGAAGGCCTTAAGAGTAAAAAAAAACAACCCTAATTTAAAACAAAACTGGCTAGAAGCCATACAAATACCAACAACAAGAACAAATTAAAACAAAATAAGGCAGTACACACAAGGGCGCCCAGATGTTCGAGGCTCGGCCTGCAATTGAAACACTAGCGCTCGCTTAGGAGAGACAGGGAGTCGGACCAACCACTCACGATCCGACGACAACCCGACCGACCGACAGTCAGCGGACAGATGATCAAGATCAGCTCCGCTCCACACCTGCACCAAAACTCGAACGATGCTAACAGCGGATCACAGACAACCCATAAGCTGTGGACAACCCAAATACACGTCGTCTAATCAGACAATCGACCAAACGGCCAAGCAATGTTGTGGCCACTGAAACGTGTGTGTCGACAATCGTCGGGAGCGTGATGGCTATCCTGTCCTTCCTCGCTACTCCACGCCAACCGATCAATTCAAAGCCAGTATGTCGACAACCTTTAAAAAACGTGTCAGTCAAACTATAAAGCTACACACAGTTGTGCGAACACTTGCACGAAGAGCTAGACAATGCCAACGGTAGTGACTGAGCAAAACAACGACGAATCACGAGTTGGCACACACAACCAATCCATAAGCGATCGCCGGCCAAATATACGTCGTCCGACAAGACGACCGACCAACGGTCAACCAATTTCTTCCCCCACTCAAATCATGAGAGTCGGTAATCATCGGCGAGTGATGGCTATCCGCGCCTCCCTGCCGCTGCATGTCCCAATGGTGCTACGACGCGACTGCGCCAACCGATCAACTGGTACCGGTTAGCATGGAGACAGCACTAAGATAACTGGGCAGTCGACATCACAGGCTACGCAGAATTTCACAAACACTTGGATTAAGAACGCGACCAATGCTAAAACAGTGACTGTTCAATCACAAGGACGAACCACGAGTTGAGACACACACCGCCGATCAAAAAGCGATCGGCGAGCAAATACACGTCGTCCGGTAAGCCGACCAACCGACGATCAACCAAGACCGTCCTCACTGAAGCAATACGTGCAGGTAACGGTCGAGCGAGTCATGGCTATTCGAACCTCACTGCCACTCCAACCCGACCGAACTTCTGCCGCGTCCCAACTGTCCGACTGTCTGGTCCGAACTCCACCGCTGGCGCACTCCAACTCGTTGGACGACACACGACGACCAGGAAGTAACAGCAGTCCAGCAAAGATAATAGGGCAGGGTGTACATCGATAAGTGCTGGTGCTACCGCTCACGGGCAGGCAAGGCCGGAATTCAGTGACACCAGTAATTGAAAATTAACATAACGAAGCGGCAGTACGATAAAAACAGGGTGTTAAATAAGAGATGGCGCGAACACGAGCCACGCGCGGCTCAGAGTGTTGAAACAGTTATCAATAAAATCCTGTGCTGTATTCCTGGCAAATAAATTTATTCCTTCTAGTTTCCACTTGAACCCCCGCAATTTTTTATGTAGATACAGTACGCCCCCCAAAGGGACATTATAGTGACACCGCCGGGTCTCGGGTACTAGTAATCCTCACATCGTTGTGTAACTCGATACCTCAAACGACTAGACAGCTTTTACCCTAAGTATATTGGCAAAGCCTCTTACTACTCCTAGTATTCCGTTTGACGATTTAATGCAGAAGACACTTGTGCGAGCATGTACTGCGCTGACAATGGTGCGTTGCTCCAGTCGTAGTACTCTTAATGGTGACAAATGGACTGGGCAGTTAAGGACAGTGAGGGATGGTCCAGGACCCTGACGGTAGAAAACCTGCTGGAACAAATAAAACAGACGAAAGGAATACATAAAAGAAAACTATATGTGATTTTCGTCGACTACTAAAAGTCTTCGACCGAGTCAACAGAAAGGTTTTAATAGACCAACTGGAGGAAATAACAGGAAGAATGAGTAAATCGACCCTGATATCGAATATACTGCGACGAAAATGGTTGCAGATTCCTCGAACTACGCTATGGGGTAGATCACGGGTGCACTACACACAGGAAGCAGCAACATGGGTAGCACAGTACTTGTGGAGTCCACATGGGGGTTTCTTAGGTTAGGTTCTTCCCCACGGGAAACATACAGTTGGCCTGAAAAATTACTATTTCATGACTCTGATGTGGGTGTGCCAACTGTACAAATTGTAATTTTGCCTAAAGAGGTCATTCCAGAGGTTTTAAGTGTGCTATATCTCAGTAAATTGTCCAAGTGTCTGTAGCAAGATCCCCAAGTTACTCTCAGAAATAAACAGTAGCAATGCCAATAATGTATTAGGTATCGAAAGCTAGTTAAAACCAGACATAAATGGCAGTGAAATCTTTAACTTGGACTGGACAACGTTTAGGAAGGCTAGGACTGATGCTATGGGAGGTGGTGTGTTCATTGCAGTTAAAAAGCTGTTTAAACGCAGTTGAGATCGATATTGCGTCAGACTGTGAAATAGTCTAGATAAAGCTGTCCATCAGACAATGATTGACCATTGTGTTAGGATGCTTTTATAGACCACAAGCATCCGCAACAAACGTCTCAGATCGCTTCAGGAAGAGTATAGAGTACATAAGAAATAAATATCCAAATTATCCATTAGCTATAGGTGGAGACTTTAATCTGGCATCCATTGAGTGGAAAAATTACACGTTTGGCAAAGCAAATAAAAGTGTCATTACTGAATATCTTCATAGTCAGCTCCAAGCATTCACCGCGGGACACAAAGATATTGAGCATCATTGGTAGAAATTTAAAGGTATTGTCCACCACGTGCTAGAGAAGTACGTGCCTAGCAAAATGTAGGGGATGGATAGGATCCACCTTGGTACAACGAACATATTAGGAAGTTGCTGAGAAAGCACAGAATTTTGCACAGTCGTTTTAAGCGGAGTCAGTGCCCCGCTGACAAGCATAAATTATGCGAAATGAAAGCAGCTGTCAAAATGTCCTCCAAGGGGATCCACTCAGCCCTATCTTGTTTAATGTCCTCGCTCACGATACCACGAAAGGAATGGCAGGAACAAGCACGTATGTATACGCTGATAACAGAGTCATCGCAGCGACAGATATAGACAAACTACAAGTAGCGCAAAATACTCTAAACGAATGGGCAGAGCGAAACGATGTCAGGATAAACGAAGAGAAGGCGGAGTTGGCAGTGTTCAGGAAAGGAGGAAGACTCACTGAAGCAGAGAACGTCATATTCAATCGAAAATTACTCAAGAGGGATAATAATTTCAAATATCCAGGCACCGCAATCCAAACAACGGAAAAAGTTTCAGACTACATATAAGATATACAGCAGTAGCGGCCACTATAGCCATGAACGAATTCAGAAACATCACACAACTATCGATCAACAAAGCTGTGGACCTGTTTAGGCTAAAGACACTGCCTATTATCAGTGGGAGAATATCTAAGTTACAAACAGCTTGAGGAATTGGAGCGAGTAAATCCTAGAGTCCCGAAGAGAGGAGTCCCTCAGAACTCAAGATCGAGGCTAGTGTACGAGCTTACCTGGGAGACCTTTCTGATAATTTAAGATGTGAGCTCATTCCCCAACTAGTGTCGACTTCAAACAGCTTCTACAAGATCTACATAACAAGAAAGACAGCATACTGGAGGACGTCTATGCAACGTTTGCTATGTAAGACAGGACCGGGACATGAAATGCGACACGTGACGACGAAACTGGCAACCAATGGTTTTCATCACAACGTGTATCGCAAGAAATTATTTCACGAACCAAATGACGAGTGTGTGTATTACAGAATGCAGGAGTAGACAGAAATCGATCCAAGCTTATAGCAGAGACTAGTAACGTGGATGTAATGTAATGTGAGTGTAATCCATTGCATGGCATGTGTTCATTGTTAATAAATAATTAAGGACAGCTCCAAGGGTAATCACCGCGCAGTTTACTGACTTACATCATTATCTCACACCGGTAGTCTAAAAATGGCTCTGAGCACTATGGGACTCAACATCTGAGGTCATCAGTCCCCTAAGGACTACTTAAACCTAACTAACCTAAGGACATCACACACATCCATGCCCGAGGCAGGATTCGAACCTGCGACCGTAGCGGTCGCCCGGTTCCAAACTGAAGCGCCTAGAACCGCTCGGCCACACAAGGTAGTCTGATGACTAGTAATTTCCTCAGGGAGGTCGTGGTCCGAGGCCTGAAACGATGGCCCTGGCCGATTACCATGGTCCTGTCGTCCAGAGTCGCCCATTAAATATGTTCAGCTGCAGCCCAGTATCACGGGGGATATTCTCTACCCCCGTTTGGCGACCCGCCCCATGGAGCAGTGCTCCTCCCCTGATTGTTCACTCAACTGCATTGTAGTCCAGAGGTCCAGGATGTTGATAGCGGGCAACGGCTGCGAGGCAGATCTTCAGTGTTGAGCCACAGGACTGCGGTTAAATGTTTGAAAGATGTGGCTGAGGTATAAGCCAATCTAGGAAGCAACTTCACTTGCTGGCAAAACTTCTCGTCGTAAAGCGACGGTAAGCGCACGGTCTAACAAGAGGGCTGCACCTACGCGTCATCGCCGATTTCGTCCAAATTTGTGGTACATGCACGGCTTGACCGGAGACGCAAGTAGCAGACTAGAGTTCTAGATGCTTAAGCGCTACAAAAATAGCATTTTTCGCCTGGGTTATGTGAGGCTTGAGCCATATACGCCACCATAACCCACGGGCAGCTGTTGGCGCAGCGTGAAGAGTGCAGAACGATAATCCGATGGTAGTGGTATCGAGTCTCTAAGCATTTTTATTTTCTTTTTTCGTTTTCTATTTACACTTCACTTCAGTTGAAATTGTATCTAAATAACATCAAATACACTGTATTTATTGAAACTGTCAGTAAATTGTTTTTATCTTAGTGAGACTCAGAAACGAATCGCATCCAACACTTCATCAAAAATTCTCCGCTGTACGTCACCAGCTGCCCAAGCCAATATATTGCTAAGTGATGGGTTACACGTGGTCTTCTGAAAACTGTTAGACAAGACAGAATCTTTGATTAATGTAAACAAATTTTTTTCTCTAATGCATCTTTAAAACAACGATGTAATTGTAAAAATGTTGCGGTTACAACGTTTGCAAGATGCTGAGAAAATTACTGCTTCCCCTGTATTTACGGTGAATGTCACTCCATCAAATATAATTCTGTAAAGTTATGGGAATGACTATTTTTATAAATGAAATTCTCACGCATATCTTACAATCCGTCCCTGGAATTTTAGTTAGAACCCCTGATTTTTCCTTGCCTTTCCTTTTCGTGTCTTTTATGAAAATCTTCGCAAACACAATGTATATAGTTATTTAGTGTTATAGCGATTTATTCGAAAAGGAAAGGCAAGTACCCGTGGTCTAGGGGTAGCGTATTTGATTCATAATCAAAACGTTTTCGGTCCCGGGTTCGATCCCCGCCACTGCCTAAATTTCGATAAATAATCAGCATTGGCGGCCGAAGACTTCCGGCGTAAGAAGTCAGCCTCATTCTGCCAACGGCCTTGTCAAAGAGGGCGGAGGAGCGGATAGAGGTTCAGGGCACTCTCATGTCCTAGGTGTGGGAAATTGCCCCTAAAGGCGGAAGAATCACCAATGATCAACGACATGAGGATGCAGAAGGCAATGGAAACCACTGCATTAAAGACACGTAACGTGTATCCACAGGACATGTGGCCTGCAATTGAAGAAGTGTGATGATGATCTCTCCATTGGCAAAAGATTCCGGAATAGTCCCCCATTCGGATCTCCGGGAGGGGACTGCCAAGGGGGAGGTTACCATGAGAAAAAGATTGAATAATCAACGAAAGGATAACGTTCTACGAGTCGGGGCGTGGAATGTCAGAAGCTTGAACGTGGTAGGGAAACTAGAAAATCTGAAAAGGGAAATGCAAAGGCTCAATCTAGATATAGTAGGGGTCAGTGAAGTGAAGTGGAAGGAAGACAAGGATTTCTGGTCAAATGAGTATCGGGTAATAACAACAGCAGCAGAAAACGGTATAACAGGTGCAGGATTCGTTATGAATAGGAAGGTAGGGCAGAGGGTGTGTTACTGTGAACAGTTCAGTGACCAGGTTGTTCTAATCAGAATCGACAGCAGACCAACACCGACTACTATAGTGCAGGTATACATGCCGACGTCGCAAACTGAAGATGAACTGATAGAGAAAGAGTATGAGGATATTGAAAGGGTAATGCAGTATGTAAAGGGGGACGAAAATCTAATAGTCATGGGCGACTGGAATGCAGTTGTAGGGGAAGGAGTAGAAGAAAAAGTTACAGTAGAATATGGGCTTTGGACAAGGAATGAAGGAGGTGAAAGACTAATTGAGTTCTGTAACAAGTTTCAGCTAGTAATAGCGAATATCCTGTTCAAGAATCACAAGAGGAGGATGTATACGTGGAAAAGGCCTGGAGATTCGGGAAGATTTCAATTAGATTACATCATGGTCAGACAGAGATTCCGAAATCAGATACTGGACTGTAAGGCGTACCCAGGAGCAGATATAGACTCAGATCACAATATAGTAGTGATGAAGAGTGGGCTGAAGTTCAAGACATCAGTCAGGAAGAATCAATACGCAAAGAAGTGCGATACGGAGGTAATAAGGAATGACGAGATACGTTTGAAGTTCTATAACGCTATAGATACAGCAATAAGGAATAGCGCAGTAGGCAGTACAGTTGAAGAGGAATGGACATCTCTAAAAAGGGCAATCACAGAAGTTGGGAAGGAAAACATAGGTACGAAGAAGGTAGCTGCGAAGAAACCATGGGTAACAGGAGAAATACTTCAGTTGATTGATGAAAGGAGGAAGTACAAACATATTCCGGGAAAATCAGGAATACAGAAATACAAGTCGCTGAGGAATGAAATAAACAGGAAGTGCGGGGAAGCTAAGACGAAATGGCTGCAGCAAAAATGTGAAGACTTTGAAATAAAATATGATTGTTGGAAGGACAGACTCAGCATACAGGAAAGTCAAAACAACCTTTGGTGACATTAAAAGCAACGGTGGGAACATTAAGAGTGCAACGGGAATTCCACTGTTAAATGCAGAGGAGAGAGCAGATAGGTGGAAAGAATACATTGAAAGCCTCTATGAGGGTGAAGATTTGTCTGATGTGATAGAAGAAGAAACAGGAGTCGATTTAGAAGAGATAGGGGATCCAGTATTAGAATCGGAATTTAAAAGAGCTTTGGAGGAATTACGGTCAAAAAAGGCAGAAGGGATCGATAACATTCCATCAGAATTTCTAAAATCATAGGGGGAAGTGGCAACAAAACGACTATTGACGTTGGTGTGTAGAATATATGAGTCTGGTGACATACCATCTGACGTTCGGAAAAGCATCATACACACAATTCCGAAGACGACAAGAGCTGACAATTGCGAGAATTATCGTACAATCAGCTTAACAACTCATGCATCGAAGCTGCTTACAAGAATAATATACAGATGAATGGAAAAGAAAATTTAGAATGCGCTAGTTGACGATCGGTTTGGCTTTAGGAAAAGTAAAGGGACGAGAGAGGCAATTCTGACGTTATGGCTAATAATGGAAGCAAGGCTAAAGAAAAATCAAGACACTCTCATAGGATTTGTCGACCTGGAAAAAGCGTTCGACAATATAAAATGGTGCAAGCTGTTCGAGATTCTGAAAAAAGTAGGGGTAAGCTATAGGGAGAGACGGGTCATATACAATATGTACAACAACAAAGAGGGAATAATAAGAGTGGACGATCAAGAACGAAGTGCTCGTATTAAGAAGGGTGTAAGACAAGGCTGTAGCCTTTCGCCCCTACTCTTCAATCGGTACATCGAGGAAGCAATGATGGAAATAAAAGAAAGGTTCAGGAGTGGAATTAAAATACAAGGTGAAAGGATATCAATGATACGATTCGCTGATGACATTGCTATTCTGAGTGAAAGTGAAGAAGAATTAAATGATCTGCTGAACGGAATGAACAGTCTAATGAGTACACAATATGGTTTGAGAGTAAATCGGAGAAAGACGAAGGTAATGAGAAGTAGTAGAAATGAGAACAGCGAGAAACTTAACATCAGGATTGATGGTCACGAAGTCAATGAAGTTAAGGAATTCTGCTACCTAGGCAGTAAAATAATCAATTACGGACGGAGCAAGAAGGACATCAAAGCAGACTCGCTATGGCAAAAAGGGCATTTCTGGCCAAGAGAAGTCTACTAATATCAAATACCGGCCTTAATGTGAGGAAGAAATTTCTGAGGATATACGTCTGGAGTACAGCATTGTATGGTAGTGAAACATGGACTGTGGGAAAACCGGAACAGAAGAGAATCGAAGCATTTGAGATGTGGTGCTATAGACGAATGTTGAAAATTAGGTGGACTGATAAGGTAAGGAATGAGGAGGTTCTATGCAGAATCGGAGAGGAAAGGAATATGTGGAATACACTGATAAGGAGAAGGGACAGGATGATAGGACATCTGCTAAGACATGAGGGAATGACTTCCATGGTACTAGAGGGAGCTGTAGAGGGCAAAAACTGTAGAGGAAGACAGAGATTGGAATACGTCAAGCAAATAATTGAGGACGTAGGTTGCAAGTGCTACTCTGAGATGAAGAGGTTAGCGCAGGAAAGGAATTCGTGGCGGGCCGCATCAAACCAGTCAGTAGACTGATGACCAAAAAAAAAAAATCGGTTTATTTGCGTTGCAAGTAACATAAAAACTGAGGATAAAAAAAGTTACTGCGTAGAGATTCGATCCCATGACCCTCCGTTTACCCGTTTTGTACTTTTTCTGTTGCAGTAACCGCTCCCTGAGTATAGGTTATGTAAGTGGCTCATGCCGTCCGTGACCCGCACAAAAAATGCTATTATTTCTAAACGGTTGTGTATGTGAAGCTCGAACTTCTGTCACTTTAATCTCTGGCCAAGCCCTTTATTATACCATAAATTTAGCCGGAATAATTGGGGTCGACGAGTAGACGCGTACAACTGCAAATCGGCTCTCCGATACTTTTAATGCACAGTCTGTCGCACTGCCTCAACAACGACAGGACAAACAGGGCGCTGGTGAACTGCACTGAGAACGCAGGTTTGCATTTACTTGGCAGATGGTTCTACGTAGCGATTGCCTGTGGTCAGAAGAGTAATAGTGGTTCCAGGAAAATAAACACCAGAGCGGATTCCTTCCTTCCTCCTCTGTGTTGTCCCACAGGGAGGGCAATATACTCTTCTTCTCTGAGACGCCGCTACAGTTCGTTTGAAACAGTAAGGAGGATGCGCTACGATAGTACCCACGGGACGCATTCCGGGCTTGCCGAAATGAACACGGCAGTCGCGCAGACCGCTGTGATGTCACTGGGGAGACGTAGCGTCAAACAGGAATCTCGAAAACGCTCTGGTATCAACTTTTCGTTCGATTTGTTTGCACTGTCTGCAGCGAAATCCATTGTGCTGTACTACATGATCAGCTATGGAGCTGCAGTCTGTGGTTTAGGTTAATTCCAACAAGAATAATCATGGTACTGATCCGACCATCATTATTAGCTACAACATTTAGTATGGTGTTTGCATGCATTTGGCCAAATGAGAATGTACGTAACTCGCTGTTAGAGAATGGGCAAAATTAAGCGCATAATTAGAAGAATACCTTCCAAGCACTATACATAGAGACTCAAAACGGGGGAAGGTCAAAGATTATATGTTTCAATACATTCTAGAACCATACATCGCTGGCAGGAGTGGCCCAGCGGTTCTAGGCGATTCAGTCTGGAACCGCGCGACCGAAACGGTCGCAGGTCCGTATCCTGCCTCGGGCATGGATGTATGTGATGTCCATAGGTTAGTTAGGTTTAAGTAGTTCTAAGTTCTAGGCGACTGAAGACCTTAGATGTTAAGTCCCATAGTGCTCAGAGCCATTTTGAACCAGAATCATGGGTCAGTTATAAGTAAACATCTGAATTACACCATTAACTACTTTTAGCAAATATTGCAATTAAGTTCTTTGCTGTTCTCATTTTTGGTACTTTTCATTACCTTCGCCTGTCTCAGGTTAACCATTTTGAGTTCTCTTTAAACTGAACATTCAGCTTAACCCTTCCTACAGTTCTTTTACACTTCTACACTGAAGATGGCAATGTCATCCGCGAATCTTATCATTGATATCCTTTCACCTTGAATTTTAATCCTACTCCTCCTTTTCTTATTTCTGCCATTCACTCGTCTGTTCCTATCTCACACTCTTATCGTTCTCTCCCGGCTGATCCACTTATTGCGTATTTATCTCAGAGTTTCGAGTATCTTCCACCGTTTTTCGTAATCGAACGCTTTTCCCATGTCGACAAATATAAACCTATTGACTTTTTTTCAGTCTTGCTTCCATTCGGCCGCGTTGTCACAACTGCCTCTTTTTCGTAAGGTCAAACTGATCGTCATTTAACAGATCGTCACTTTCCTTTTCCCATTCTTCTGCATATTATTCTTGTCAGGAACTTTGATGCGTGACCTGTTAAACTGATATTGTAATAATTCTCGTGCTTGTCGACTCTAGTTATCTTCGTAATTCAAGTGTAACGTTTTTTCAATGGTGTGGTGGGATGTCGCAAGTATCGTACGTTCTACACACCAAGACGAACAGTCGTATGTTTGCCACTTCCGCAAATGATTTTAGAAAGTCCGATTTGATTTTGTCAGAGCCTTGTGCATTTTATCATCTTAAGTCATCCAAACATCTTTCAAATTCGATTCTAACAAGAGATCCCGCTTATCTTCCCTTTCACCCCCTGTTTCTTCTTCTACACAGAATTCAGTCGTGATTGCTATATCGATGGATTTATTAGTTCTTCATTTGCGACGCGTTTCGCCTGTGTGTAAATGCATCATCAGACAATGTATTAAAATTACAAAATCATATATTGTCCATATATACAAATTCTAAAAAAAAGTTCATAAAAATTCTTTAATCGTACAACATAAAAGTTACAAGTCAAAATTGCGTTTAGGACGAGGGGGGGCCGGGGGGGGGGGGGGGGGGGGGGGGAGTTGGTGCTAACTGTAACTAAAGAGTGTACTAGCTCCCATAGTCTGAAATACAAAATTTGACAATTACAAAACTATGAGTGCGTGATCAACTCATGAAATGATGAGTCATATGCACAAAATTAGACCCAGGAAAGGATGGCTCAAGTGCGTTTATAATCCAAAATACGGATCAGTGGCGATGGTTGCAATTTGTACCTAAAACAAGAACGACATTAGGTCGCATACAATGTTATTAGCAATAGTCATAAAAGAGAAAAAGGCAAAAACCAAAATTGTGAAGGTTCACAGTAATTTGGTACACACCACAAGCCAATAATGCTAACATAAGAGAATTCTCATGGAGTAAGATGTAATGTGACTTGTTTTCAAAATACAGGTTCTGTCAACCGCCCAAGAAATCATCTACCGAAAGAAAACAACACTGTTAGGTTATATGAAGCATGAATTTATATAACAGGAGAAAGCGAACTGTCTGCATGTCGAAGGAGCTAAGACACAGACATTGACTTACCATTTGGAGACGGCGCCCCTTAAACACAAATTAGGGCTTGTTTACATTTGTTATATATGCATAACATTAGGTGCTAGCACGGGTTTGACTAGACGAAAACAAAGGCCTACGGTAACGTAAAGTTCTTATAACAGCGTGTCTAAGATACCCAAGCTTGTAGCGCCTGGGATGATTGGAGTGGAATCTATAGCTACCAGAATAGTGGAAGGTTTCCTAAAGATATCGAAGGAAGTCCTATCTCTCCATTAGTTGCAAAGAAAGATCTAAATAGTTTAAGACACCCTCGGAGATCATGACTTCGTGCGTGAAAGTTAGTTTTGGAGGCTAGCTTCCCGGAATGAGGCCTTAGTTTTTGTCTACTCAGACCAGTGCTAGCACGTAAGGCTGTATGAATATTGCAGATATAATAAACAGGCCCTATTTGTGAATAAGGGGCGTCGGCTCCATATGGTAAGTCTAATAAAGTCTGTGTTTTAGCTCTTTCTATATGCAGACTGCTTCCTCCTGTTGTGTAAAGTCATGGTTTATACATTTTAACAATTCCGTATTCCATAGCCGGATGATTTTTTATGATGTTGGCAGAACAGGTATCGTTGAAAAATCACACTTGATCTTAGCATATGAAGGATCTCTTTTATTACCAATTCTGACTTGTGCTGTGTTACCACATTTCTGTAAATCTTCACAAGGTAGGCTTTTTCGTCTTTCCCTTTTATGGCTATTGCTAATAATCTTGTATGCAGCCAAATGTCGTTCTCGGTTTCGGTACAAATTGCGATCGTCGACATTGACCTGTATATCAGAATTATACATGACATAGCCTATTCTTTCCGTTGTGTAACTTTATACGTTTGACTCCTCATTTCATGAGATGATTATTTACCCACATTTCGGTAAGTGTTAAATTTGGCAATTTAGGACTTGTGACTCTTATGTTGTAGGGTTGAAGAACTTTCGCATGTTTTTTTTTTCTTTTTTTTAGAATTTTTGCTGAATTTTGCAATTTTGCTAGATTGTCTGAAGATGCCTTTCAATTCAGGCGAAACGTGTCGGAAATGAACAACGAATAAATCCTCTCTATAACATCACCACGGTTGCTGTAATAGTGCAACAGTGTTTGGGAAGGGACGGAAATGACTTTTGTTCCTTCTCCTTTGCCATCTTTAGACAAATCCTCCCATTTATAGAGACCTTAAAAGTATTATTTCCACCTATTCACTCTCTACTCTGCCTAGAACATTGAAATCCACACTGGACCCTTATTGCTACCGCCCTTGCCTGTAATTTCAGTGAAGGTTGTTCTGACTCTTCTGTACGCTGATTCAGTCCTTCCAGATCATTTCTTCTTCGATTTCTTCACATTTTTCAAGCAGTGATTACGCATTAGCATCCCTGCCTTTCCCATTTATTTCATTCCTAAGTAACACATACAGTCAAGACACAACCTTAAGTGGTTCAAATGGCTATGAGCACTATGGGACTTAACATCTGAGGTCATCAGTCCCCTAGAACATAGAACTACTTAAACCTAACTAACCTAAGGACATCACACACATCCATGTCCGAGGCAGGATTCGAACCTGCGACCGTAGCAGCTGCGCGGTTCCGGACTGAGCGCCTAGAACCGCTCGGCCACCGCGGCCGGCACAACCTTAAATTATCGTTGCTGAAGCTCCACGGTGTGAAGTGGAGGATGAAATGTCTTTCTTAGGAGCTGAATAAGTCATTATTATTACTTCTTTCAGTGTCTGCTGTTTAGTTATAGCGTTTGTACAGAACGATGTTCTGGGCTGGACACGTTTTTGTCGAAGTTTTCCAGTTAATGGTCACTAAATGTACACTTTACGGATGGACACGCATTATCTCTATGACTCGCTGCACACACTGTCTTTTTCCTCACATCTGTGTAATCATCTTTGATGCCAGTGATTCTGCAAGAAGCGCCCAACATCCCAATAATTTTGTGCACACTATTGCTGCGGTGCAGATACTTTACCGAAACAGTGATTCGGCAGTGGCCTTAATTTCAATCAGGTGTCTTTGCGAGGTTCATTGACTATGTCAACGCTACTGTTTGAATGGGAATGATGTGGTACAAATGCAACTACCGTATTGCCTATGCCCGTATTTGGGCGCCCAATACCAACCGGACACAGAGCTGCCGCACCGGAGGACATTAACGTCTCACTCCAGAGGCCTGGCCGACACATCGATTAATAGAGCGTGTCTGTCAGCGCCCGTGTGTGGAGAGCTCTTCTGATAGAGCGGGCCACCCATCAGCGCCCATTACGGGCCACGCGGCCACCGTGAAACTGCCGCGGGCTTTGTAGCTGCACCTGCTCCGTTACGGCCACTTATTGGATTTGGCTACAAGCGCCACAGCGCGACAACGTCAAAGTGAGTAACAGCGTTTCGGAATGAGACGTTCAAATTTTACAAAACATAATACGTGAATAGGGTAGTTCAACAAAATTCATGAAATGTTGACGATTAAAGTATCATATAATTTGAAAAGGCAATATTTGCAAAGTTTACCGCACACTGCGCATGCATGACCGTCACGGAGGCGTACTCAAGTTGAAATTCGTGTCAGTTATGAGAGAGACTGTAGGCGCAACCGTCATATATATGTGTCTGTTGGTTCGCGTGGCTGTGTCGTGAGTAATTCATTTTTAAAGTGGAAGATGAAACTGACCTAGTCGGATTACACGTAGTGACCTTTGTCCCCACATCAAAATCGAATCTCTACGTGGAAAGAACCAAACGGAAATTTACAACACATTCATATAGGTTTGTGGGAATAGTGTAGTGGTTCGTAGAACAGTATCAAGGTGGTCTGAACGTTTTCGTGAAGATGGGGTAAGTACTGAGGACAACCCAGGAAGTGAAAGGCCATCAACTGCAACAGACTACACATCTCAGGTATTGTTAATGACATTTTGAGAGAGGATTGACGAAAAACATGTGATGAAATTGCACCTTATTCAGAATGTCTGTCACTTCAGTTTACACAATCATAACTGGAATGTTACAGATGAGAAAAGTAGCTATCAAATGGATTCTGCATGATCTGAGTGACGAGCAGAAAGCAGGTGCAAAAGAATCGCAGAAGAATTGCTTCAAAGTTATCGAACAGAAGGAGAACAGGTTCTAGAATGGATTTTTGACTTGGTGAAACCTGAATATAAGATTTTGAGCAAGAAGTGAAGTCTGAGACATAATAACGGAAAGTTTCAACGCTCCAGGCGCGAAAAAATCCCACTGACTGCAATCAAAGGTGATACTAATCATGATCTTCGTGTATGACATGGACATGGTCACAGCAACAAATAGAGTACCCCAGGGGACACTGTAACAGGCTCATACTAATGGCTGTTTCTGTAAAATGTTTTGCACACGAAAATTCGTCAAAGAAGGCCTGACATGCCTGCAGCTGGAATTCTTGCACGATACTGCAAGACCGCGTATTGCCCTACTACTGACAGAAATGTTCGAAAAATTTAAATGTTAAATACGTCCCCAGCCACCCTATTATCCTGACAGGGGACTAACAGACTTTGATTTATTGCCAAAGTTGATGGAATAGTATCGTTGAAAATGGAACTGATGAAGCTTCCAGTGAGGTGACCGAGTAATGCTACAGATCATTGCATACAGAATACAGAAGTGACCAAAACCCTGGGAGCTGTTACATACAATGATGGAGATCATATTGTAGCCTGTAAAGGTATTTAATGAACAAAATTACATTTCTCAATTCTCTGTTACACTGTGCAGCAATTACTAAATGACCCTAGGACTATTTAGTGAAGGTTGCAGCCTAATCTAGGAACTTCACTAACGTAATAGAGGGGGCTTCGAAAACGTTCGTTCTTTTTCACATGCGTGAAAATAGAAACTTATGGTGGATTTTAACTAAGACATTTAAAATACGGCTCACTTCGACTAGACCTGTAAATTGCCGGTACATGTGGTTTCCACTGGGAATGTCTCTTCCTCGCACTCTAAAATGTTCATTTTTATTAAAAATTGAACTCCTCCAGCTCTACTTAAGATTTCATATTTATTAGTTACTGCCCGGCAGCCATGTGGAGCACATAATGGTCTTGCCGCGGACTTCTAATACTCGGCCAAACACAATGATATCATCAAAGTGTACGTGCCTGAAGATGACGTTGACGCAATGTCGAAACTAGTAGCCAAATAAACATGAAATCGTAAGTACAGCAGGAGGAATTACATTTTTTATTAGTTACTGCCCGGCAGCCATGTGGAGCACATAATGGTCTTGCCGCGGACTTCTAATACTCGGCCAAACACAATGATATCATCAAAGTGTACGTGCCTGAAGATGACGTTGACGCAATGTCGAAACTAGTAGCCAAATAAACATGAAATCGTAAGTACAGCAGGAGGAATTACATTTTTAATAAAAATTATACCAGCTGAGGTCCCACCTTCATCCAATTAAATATGGATGTACGAAGAACATGTTCATAAGCCCAAGTGCATGGAATCCGGATAAACAAAAGGAGGTTTGAGTTCCTCATTTCAACAGGACATATTTAGAGACAACTGTAGCTCAAAGTATTCAGCCACAGCAGCACAAGTTTCAAGATATTTGTTGTTTATGTGAAGGAGAAGCATTTCATGTCGTGATTAACAACAACGTATAGAGTTTACTGAATCAATTCTGGCTGTGGAGATGCAAGATAGCCATCGCTTTCGACTTTTAGTGATCAGTAATGAGGCTAAGCCTCATTTTAGTGGAAAGGGAACATAGCAGCCAAGAACTGTAGCCAAAAAGAGAATTGAAGGAAGAGTTGCAGAGCGTGACTCTACATTGGCAACCAGGTCATTGGAGATGAATGACAAGTTCACATTATGCAAGGCTAGCAAATGAAGCCAGCCGTGCCACTTTCAAAGGAAACATCCAGGCATTTGCCTGTAGTGATTAACGGTAAACACGGGATACCTTAATCTGGATGCCCGGACCGAGATTTTTAAACGTCGTCCTCCTGCATGCGAGTGCCGTGTGGTAGCCATTGCGCCAACTCGCTCGGTACCATAGTCAAAAATGACAGTGACTCTCCGTTTCCCGAGAAAGGATTATGTCACAAAGAAGACTATAGAAATCACTACCTGGATGTGTGGGAAGTTTGACTCTTCTCAAAACTGTGATAACATACCAAAAAGTTCATTATTCAATAGGAACATCACTGCGACTAAGGAAATGTTCCTCAACGATCGATTTACATTAAGGATTGTATGGATATCGGGTTGCATTATTGACTTTTGAAGCCATCTGATCTAACGTTACACGATTGTTTATCCCTTTCCACTCTGGCTTGCACAATCGTGCGGGTTCGATTATAAATTTTTCGTATTTCAGCTACATCACGTTTCTGCGTCACTCAAGACTGCAGCGATGGTGCGAGCTCCCAGCTTCCGTTTGGCAACTGTTTTATTTCATGCTGTGACCACCAGAGTACAACAGATCATTTAAAACTTCAACAAGACAAAGCGATGCGTTACCGAGACAAATGGGTTCTGTATTCTTACATTTCATTAGTTTAAGGAAATTCCTGTATCAGTTTAGACTGAGAATCTTTCACTTAGGGTGTGTAAGGTGTCTATACACTTCCATGATATGCTACTTGCGTTTTATACATGTTTGAATTTTGAGTAGCTCGATAATGCTGGTGACTTCTTGAACAAACTATCACCATGCGAATTTTTTCAGTATTTTCACCTGATTCTACACGTCATAATGTATGGTAATTGGTACATATCAGATAAAAGTTTAAGAGATTTCCTCTCAGGGTGGAAAGGGTTATGAACTTCTATGAAATATTGCACAGCATACAAACAGCTGCGATTTCAGTATCACCGGACATGTATGCAAACCTATTGGACTGGTTTGAATGTCGTCTGGAAGTCTGTTGTGAGACCGCTGAAAGACATACTTATTCCAAATACTGTAGTAGTATCTCAAGGTTTCAAATACACGCATGTGAAGGATATTCTCTTGTAACATTGGATAGATCAGCTGAAAGTAATGATCTTTGTTTTATGCGTAGTTGTTAGTTAAGCCGAATTATTTTGTCTCCGTTAACGTAGCAGGTACATTCGTATAAAACTGGATTAATACTTTTGAAGAACCCTTTATCTCAACGGTCTAACTGAAAACAATCTCAGAAGAGTCTCTTGAGTGTCTTCCATAACGTTTCAGTAAAAATGACCAGCAACACCACATGCGATCATTGTGACCAGCTAGTACGTTAAAGTATTATGTCAATCGGCTTTTTTTCCTTTTTATTTAATTCGAAAAATAGTCTTATAAAGCACCACAAAGTAGTACCCTGCGATAGGTTATGTATTTGCAATACGAAACATAAATTTCTCAATCTCCTCAAAAAGTAAAGTTTCCACACTGCATCTGATTACACTTCCTTTACAAAACATGTTTGATTTTCACTCCTTGTAATGATGGAGATAGTTTATATTAATTAAATTTATTTTGTTTTTCTGTAGTACACATGTATGAGAGGTATTGCATCCAGAGGATAGTGTGCCTAAGACCACATAATGTTTTTTCGTCGGTACTTCACTCTAGTGACTGATTTTAGCATCACATGAAGCAGTGCGTTTAGAGACCATCATAACAAGTTTTGCCATTTTCTGCATTTTTCCTTGTTGTTGTTAGACACGAATTTGTGTCTTACGTGGCATCTGTAAATATTTCGCGCTCTACAAATTTAAATGTATAAAATATTGAGACTGTTTGGAATATTTTGTTAATTCTTCAGGTACAGATAATATGCTGAGTAAATGTTCATTAGAATTACTTACTTAACACATGGACACAATAAATTATTCACTCTTCAGTTGGACCGATGCCTTCCGCTGGCAACTGCTTTACCTACTGAGCCACCCAAGCACTGCTCGCGGACCGTCCATACTTCGTCCGTCATGTACTTCCTTGCAAAGACACAGGAGAAGGGGGTTTACCATGGAACATGAGATTTATGCAAAAGAACTGAGTTTATTCAACGTCGTAACAGTGCTCCTAAAATGGAAATTTGTGTTGGTTTCCAATATCTTTCCAACTAGGTTTTGGTAATATTTCTGCTTACTGAATACTATGTGTAGCAGAGTAATAATGTAACAGATAGACGACTAAAACAGTCCTGACCAAATTTTCTCGATTACAACGCTTTTTAATATCAGTCTAATATTTGTTGCTAGGTACAAAATGATGATATACCTTGGAACAAGTTTTAACATTTGAAAAACCTTAATTTTTCTTTAAAAATGGAATCAGCATATATATTAAATTTGCATTGTAAGGATGGCTAGCGGTGAAAGCCTGAAAAATCCAACCACTTCCCTATATTACTTGCGTTTATTTCCTGGGTTTCTATTACCAACGTAGTAAAAGGTATCCTTTGGTAGGGGATATATATAAAAGCTCTCATAGTGAATGGAATCTAAAGCTGTTTATTTGGGCTTCACTTGCCGTGATAGCTCATGCATTATCGAATGAGCATTTACTGTAACACTGGGCAATGAACAATATCGATGAAATTTAGAACTTTTCAAGCAGAAATGAAAGTCCTTGTGACAGTGTTCGCTTTGGAAAGATTCTATCATATTAAAGTTTTATAGAAAGTGCTTAGCGTACCACAGTGAACTTTTCCGATTTTGGGACTCCTCTGGACGGTGAAATTTCTTACCGCTGAACTGAAACAGCTTGGAGAATGGACCATAGAAAAAAAGGTGTAATTTATTACAGCCATTTTTCTGCTACCGGAAACATCTCTCTACATAGCACTTCGTGAGTGTGAGAATTAATAATAAGCACTGGGGCTAATGCATCACCTTACACGATACCGCGGCTGTGACCTCGCTGTAAGTGGCTGTTGTGGATGCAACATAAAGCTCCAAAATTTAGGCCCGAGAGTGCAAAATAACATGGTAGCAGTGCCACTACGATTTCCTCTTTCCATTTTTTTTAAAGTAAGAGGATATATTTCACATCGGTTATGTCGCTGAAAGAAAAGCATGAAATGGAGAATCACTAAAATTAACATGTAATTGGAAAAGAGGAGAAAGATTCGTCGCTCGTCAGATTTGACTTGCGTCGAAGTATTCTCGAAAAATATGTATTCTTGTAACATTCGATGGAATTTTAATATTTACCTATGTACTGAAGCAAGAACTTTCAGGATTCTAGCGAGGTGGAACGCGCTGGTATTTTTTTATGCGATGTTATAGAATGAGTCTTTGGAGCCACTTGCCAATCATTATAATATGGACAACACGCTAACCTAATGTAAATGTGATATCTCAGCAAATCCTTAATCACCGGGAATGCAACCACCCTTCTAGTGTTTGATGAGCGTTAGCTAGGCGTTCTCGGCAGAGGGTGTTCACGGCAGAATTGGCGCAATTTTGACGCGCAACGTAATTAGTGAAGTACGTGCACATTAGAGATTCCGAAGGTTCAGTTATTCAATTAATTATCTACGTTCAAGTGCGTTAAAGGAGCAGTACTGTAAGTCACATTGAGGCTCATTTTGTTATTGAAGTTGTGGTGTCGCACTCTCCTGTGCTGCTGGAATTTAATCAATAAAACACTGGTAATGGTAATTTATTCACAGAAAGATCGATATTATGTATAAACTAGAATACATTAATATGGGCTCAAATTTTATTATTAATTTTATGTGTGATGCAAATTCAGACGACATGTACTAAACACCCAATGTAAAGAGAAAGTTTTATACAACTTTTAAGGCTCGATTATTGTGTTTCATTTTTTATTTGGTAGTTTTCGCCAAGACTGCGTTTGCAGTTGACACTGAACTGATAAAAGTCTTGGCACATGTTCCATTTTTGTTTCGGACCCCCTTTTGCCCGGCGTAGTGAAGCAGCTCGACGTGACATGGACAAAAGAAGTCGCTGGAATTCCCCGCAGAAATATTGAGCCAAGCTGCCTCTACAGCTTTTCAATATTGCGAAGGTTTTCGCAATCCTTGAATTTGTGCACGAACTGACATCTCTGTTATGTACCATAAATGTTCTATGGGATTCATGTTGGGAGATCTGGCGGCGAAATCATTCACTCGAAATGTACAGAATGTTCTTTAAACCAATAGCGAATTGTTCTGCCCCGGTGACACCACAAATTGCCATCCATAATGGAACAGCCCATGAATGCCAACAACTCCAAGTATCCGAACATAATCATTTACAGTCAATGATCGGTTTAGCTGGACCATAGGACCCAATTGATTCCATGTAAGCACAGGACACATGATTATGGAACCACCACCAGCTTGCACAGTGCCTTGTTGGCAGCTTAGGTCCATGACTTTCGTGGGGTCGGCGCCACACTCGAACCGTACCACCAATTCTTACTAACTGCAATCGGGACTTATGTGATTAGGCCACGGTTTTCCCGGCGTGGTGACGAGCCATGGAGAGGCGCTGCAGGTGAAGTCGTGACGTCACCAAAGTCACTGCTACCGGTTGTCTGCTGCCATAGCCCGTTGACGCCAAATTCCGTCACACTGTCCTCTTACGTCCCACATCGATTTCTGCGGTTATTTCTCGTAATGTTGCTTGTCAGTTAGCCCTGATATTTCTACACATACGCCGATGCTCTCGTTCGTTAATTGACGGCCGTCGGCCAATACGTTTTCCGTGGGTAGAGATAAGAGTGAAATTTCGCATTATCGGCGCACACTTGACACTGCGGATCGCGGGATATTGAATTCCTTAAAGGTCTCCGAAATGGAATGTTCAACGCGTCTAAGTGCAGTTGCCATTCTGCGTAGAAGTTTCCGACGATTGACCATAGTCACGAGGAAAACCTTGTCACATGCATTACCTTGGCACAAATGAGAGCTTCATCAGTGCACTGCCACTTTGGCACCTCAGTATATCTTCTTGTGGGGAACTGCACGGTGTCTCGCGCATGGAAGCACCACAGAGACCGTTTCAGCTGTGACGAGACGTCAGTCAGTACTTGGAAATCTAGTGGCTCTAAGTAACCTTCCCAAAGCTGTAGAAATGCAAACAGTTTGGCTGAGAAAAAAAGTAGCACCTCATCTGATTGCCAAATTTTTTCTTTATGGGCCGTGGTCTTAAATAGTTTTCAAAGTTAGCAATCGGTTTCTTTTGCTGTTTTGATCTTTTACAGGTCACAGGCGGCTTCTATGGTTACTATAGTCAGCCAGCAAATTACATGGACTTAAAACTTGAGCGCAGAAGTAAACATGAGTGCCTGATGCCTCATAGGTTCAAGAAGGTCTGCCATATTTTTTGATCATCACAGCTTAGAAACTTGTTGCTCGCTTGTCGAAAACGGTAAACGTCGGCATTACGATACGAGCCTATCTGTATCAGAGACGCTTTTTTTTGAGCCATCCAGTTGATCTTCAGTGTTCCACCGTCATGCTCACTCTCATTTCCATGATTGTCTTTTATATCCATTTGTGTTACATGATTTCTTGTGTTTGGGTTTTCTTAATGATTCTCTTGAACGTTGATTCTCTATGCTAACAGTTCATTTCCCATTCATTTCAGAGCTTTCAAATATGTTAAGTGTATGAGCCTTCTTGCCAACATAATGATAACCCTCTCTGAGACTGTGTATTAATTTGGGTCTATAGTCGACAGTTACTTAAGGAATTCAGACACCCGTCTGTTAATTAAAATTGCAGGAAATAAACTGATGGTTTAGGCAACGATTAAGATTGCGAGACGCGGTAGTGTGTTTAGGCCTTGCCAATGTCTTAGGCCCAATTACCACTGTTAAAATATTCAGCTTGCTGTTACAGAGATAAAACGGGAAGTCATGAGATCGAATCGAAAGTGGGCTATGGAAGATTTCTGTCTGCCTTAACCCTACACTTCACATCTCCGGATTTGAAGATTCGACAAGAACGATCCGTGGGACGGATTCCGAGCAGGCTGTAGGTTCCCTTTCCCTGGTGGAGGTACTGGGATAGGTTGGGGACACACAAGCAGACAAAACGGGAAGTAGTTGAAACAGTTGCAAAGGCCCGTTGAGCGTGACGTACTATTATTATTGTTATTGTGAAAATTTTACTTTAACGGTTGAGCGGTGCATGGCTCGCGTTCCCGCCATTATGTATATTATACCCTGTTTCTAACATATTTCCAACTCACTACTTTAATTTAAATTACTACTGTCACTGAGTTGCTGCTTTGCCTGACCGTGACCGGTGGTAGCCGCGCGTATCGATATATCCCCTCTCGTAGTATCTTTGCTCGACTGCTATTACTTCCCGGTTGTTGTATGTCGTGCAGTCAGTTGGAAGGAGCCAGCAGGGCAGTTCGAGTTGCGAGTTCGGATCTGCCAGTCAGGTGGAACGTGTCTGGAGCCCAGTCCGGGGCTACCAGTCGGGGTGCTGCAATGCAGCGCTAGTGCAGTCGGGTTGGTGCAGTGAGGTCTGCGTCGACATGCCTCACTCGACCATTGCCGCCACGCATCACTTAAGCAGGGGCCGGCCGGAGTGGCCGAGCGGTTCTAGGCGCTTCGGTCTGGAACCGCGCGACCGCTACGGTCACAGGTTCGAATCCTGCCTCGGGCATGGATGTGTGTGATGTCCTTAGGTTAGTAAGGTTTAAGTAGTTCTAAGTTCTAGGGGACTGATGACCTCAGATGTTAAGTCCCATAGTGCTCAGAGCCATTTGAACCATTTTTGAACTCAAGCAGGGCCTGACCTTTGGTGGATTGTTGGTCGGTCGGGTGCTCTGAGGACATCGTGCGGCGTAGTCGACTGGGCCGCTGACGGTCTCTGCACAGAGTCGGGGTCTGTCTGGAGCTATCCGATCGGTACAAGCATCGTCACTCGCCGACGCGGAACGTGAAGGTTAAGTGGATTTGAGCATTACGTTGTTGGTTACGGCGTTGCTGTTGTGGAGGTTTTCCTGTGAGCAACAACGAATGAAGTGTTCGAGATAGCCGCCGTCTCGTGGAATTGATTGAATTCATTTATCCATAGTTAGGTGATCTAGTGGAATTTTCTACCTTGCGGCTGTTGGTGTTCTGGTTACCTGCCCTGTCCACTAACGTAATCCTCAGTGGTTTTTGCTGCCAAACATGGTGTGTAATTTTGGCAGCTCAGTGGTTTGGGGATAGTTATACTTGTATTTTTTATGGGGCGGGGGTTGGGGGGGGGTGGGGGTGGGGGTGGGGGCTTGAATTCTCGTATATTCCGTCGTGGAAAGCAAGCGGTTTGTCGCTCTGTCCGTGACTGTCCCTTAGTTCGATTCGCACGAATTAAGTGTAGTTGGACCCACCACCTGTCTCGCCTAAGTGAACGAGGGCACACCGATCCACCGGAGACTCCCGTTTGCCGTTCTCTTAATTATCCTTTTGGCAGTGTTAATGTTGTTGTAATTTAATTGTATTCTTTTATTTTTTATTTGGCAAAGTTAGCTGTGGGCCTTCAGTCCTGGAAACAGGTCCTCATAGTTTCCTTCAAGTCCATACATTATCACCTTCTCCTCTTCAAGTGTTATTGTAATTTCTTCTGAAAGATTTTACAAGTTGTTGTGCGCCTTCCGCCTTTGGTGTTGCAAAAAGCAAATTTTTAAACTTAATGTATTGTTTTACCGATTGTTGCAATATCATATATGTATACGATTTATCTTATTCGTAAATGTAACTGTGTGTCATGTCTTTTCAAAATTGAATTTATTCTAAAGCATCTGTCTGGAGGCCTTCAGCCGCGAAGCAAATTTAATCCTTTCAAAAGTGTATTTGTGAACCAAATGATAATAAATTACAATTGTCAAAGGAATCCGACCGGAACTCCCTTTGCCCTCTCCACAATCCTAATTACCTTTTATCCCTGCGTGATTTAGCGGGCGTTTCAACAGTGACATCATTGCCTTAAATGATTAGCTTGCGTGCTATGCGGATATCAGTGAAACGCCACGCTATTAGTTATCACTAACGCAATGTAACATCTTTCTTTTTACTGGTTATTTTAAAATAAACTGGAACGAAATGAAGTAGTGTTACTGTTGTTATTCAGAGAAACAAAAACATTGAATATCTGCATTACTGGTGGCATGGGTGAACGAAATCACTGTCTACCAACTAATCGTTAAGCAACGACGATGCTTTCGAGTTGAATGCTGTTCTTCCTTATGTGTGCCTGTATCGTGAAGTAGAAATATTCTGTGATGATACGTGTACAATGCACCGTAGGTGTGTTCCTTTCTGTTTGTCCTTTCTTTTTACGTTAATTAGAATCGTTGGGTGTTCGGAGATTTCAATATTTACTTTTGCGCTTCCTCTCTTGCCTTAAATGTATAGACTATACTCGACACATTTAGTTCTAGCACCCAACTGCGAAATGTGTATGCCGCTAATGATTGATTATTCACTTCGATACAGAAGTCGAGTTAGTACGATCAAGCTGAGTCGACAGTGAATGTAAACGTCACGCAGTTATGTTATGTGGATGATTTTGATGACACACATAGAATTTCAGAAGAACCCTCCACAACATCACCTGAAAAAGATGAGAAGTACTCGAAATGTAGCAACATTTCTCCGACACAGTCCGATGCAACATCACAGAACTTCAGCAACACGTGGAGACTTGTTACAGACAGAGAGAACTGTCCTGAAACCTCCTCTCTGACGTAATTACCCTTGATGCCCCTCTTAGACATGCAGCCAGTTTCGGCTATCTTCCATTACTGCTAGTTTGTATGATTTGATAAAATAATTCGTGCACCGTGCAACTCCTCCCACTGAAGTCCAGAAAAAGTATAGTCCCTGTCTACAGGGCGGAAACGCTGTAACAAATATGTCTGAAAGGTCCACCTGTATTCGAGCTAGGAACATGTGGTAATATATTTTTGGTTTAACCCGGACCATCGGCTATTTGTACAGCCATTCGAATACATGTGTTACAGTATCTCTGATAAAATACATTGAATTATGTATAAAAGACGAACAAGAACTGGTGTCCAGACAAACAGTGCGAATTGATTAAATCATTTGCGAAAGATTTTGATAGAACTTAAATTAATGCTCAGCTAATTGCACATTTTTAATGTGCTCCGTTCGCTTTCTACGTGCAAAAGAAATCATCCTTGTTCCGATTTTATGTGCCAAAACAGTCACCCTTAAATAACTCCGGATGGAGTAAGGATGACGTTTCTGATGTGGTCCGCCGGTGTATCGGACCTTCGATTAGGATATGTTTTCAGCGTTTGAAAAAATCTGCTTCGTTAGTATTTAACTTCCAAAAAACACGTTTTCCTGCGAGGTTTATGATACGTGCCACTTATCTCTTTAAACTTGTATGAATCGTTTCAATCTTTATACGATGGTAGATAAATAGATAATATCGAAACGAATTTTTTTAATCCGATAATCGTTAGCCGTTGCCGAGATATGATGGTTCAATGTCCAGCTAAATGTAGCACGTAAAATTCATTCTTACGCGAATTGAATGTGCAGAAACGGCTTAAAGTGAACCAAATAAATAAAAAATGCGTTATTACGATCAAATTACAAACTCGCTTTCAAAATTATAGCTTAATTGGACTTTAACGGGCAAAAATCAGGTCCTTTATGACATTATTTTGTGTTTTTGTGCGAGGCACTTCTGTGTTTCAGACTTGTGTGAATCGGTTCAAATCTTGAATAACGCAGAAGATAAATGTAACTGATGGGTGTCCTCTAGTTTTGTGAGAGCTCTTTCTGTTTTTACTACATACTCAACGTTGTCCGAAAGACCACGAAAAACCCAGTTCCGTACTAGACGTCATACGAGTGAACAAAAATCAATATTAGTTGATATGCTATGGCGGTCTAAAAGCTGGGAACTACAAAGAAAAATTGACTTACCTTAAGACAACAAAGGCGAATACGTCCTGGGCAGAGTCATGGATGTAAAGGAATTTAACTACCTCTTCGAGTTGTCTGGCAGCTTCAAAGACATTTAAAAGAAAATGTTTTTGTAAATTGGTGCTTTTTTTCTTTTTTTTTTTTTTGCACCTACTTCCCCAGCGCAATGGGCCTTCCTAGCTGCGAGGTGTTGACGCACCCGCATTTTGCAACTTATAGGCTTAAGTCCATGATCACTTGTCCAAAATCCAAAAGATTCAGCAGCCATAGTAAACCAAGTATATATATCATATGGTTAGAAGAGCACACAACTGACAGCTAAAAGAGATTTCTGGGAATAAAATATTTTGCGGGTGGGTGTATGATATTGCACGGTAGAGGGTAAAATGATTAGAGGGATTAAGTTAGTTAAAGTGTGAAGGAATATTGGGAGCCAGAAATCATATATGCGTTACGTTCTGTTGCGCAGTTCAGTGGTACGATGCCACGATGTAAGTGGGTTGGCTGAGCGCCGAGTCATGCAACACGAAACAGAACGCTGTGCCACCGGCCAGTGGAGGACGTGACAAGAAGCAGGTCGGCGCACACCAGGGTGTCAACAAAGTGGAAAGAAGAACCGCAGACATCAGTGGCAAGATGGACCAGCAGGCAGCTCGACATCATCGTCCGTCGTGAGGCGTCGAAGTAACATGGAGCTTTTGTCACTTAGCGACGGCACCAGTTCGGAGTCGTCACTGCCATCGCAATCATCCTAACCGTCACCGTCGCAGCCTACTAGCCACCAGAGTGACTCCAGCGCCGTAACTATCGTCGGAAGCCGTCAACAGGCAGACACCTGTCATAGGAGTCACCGCCTGGGGTGCGTAGTGATAACTCACGCCACCGTCGTCGTTGGACGACGCCTCAACAAATGCCGTGACCAGGACGGGAACAAAGGACTCTGGCCCACTAATGCCCGACAGCCGCCGCCGAGGATAGTCGCAGAGGCAGAGCAGTCACCTGTCCTGCTGCCACGTCCGACAGCCGCCACCGCAACAGAGGCCCGCGGATTGCGGTTCCAGCCGTCGCAGTGCGACTCAGAAAAACCGTAGCGTCGCCGCCGAGACAGAAGATTCCTGTTACATCAGCACAACTGCAGCCTTCGCAGTGGGGGCGCGTGTCAGCCATAGAGAATGTACGAGTGGAAGCAAACCTCTTCCAGAGGGCCCATAACCAGTGTACTGCAGTTGATCAATAAATGTAGTTACTCTGTCATCAGGAGTCATCCTTGAACACAGTGCCACCGTACTCTTCCTCACGCCCAGCAGAGAACTCACTCAGGCGAGCGGCAGTGGATCCCCGAGCCTGTTAACATGGCCCTTTTAGCTCGACATAACAAATGCCATATTGTATGACACAATGGTACATGTCACGTTGTGCGACTTCATGCATCATGTTACTTTACTTGACCTACTGAATTATATTACATGATATGGGTGGTAATACTAACAAAAAAGCGCGAATATGACACGGTTTTTTATTTTAATATCTACGAAGCTGCCAGGTAAGTCTAAAAACTAGTTCCCTTCTTTTACATCCGTCGTTCTGCGCAGGATATATTCGCCTTCTTCGCGCTATGATAGGAATATTTTTTATTCTGGCTGAATTTATTTTGCAACTGATTACTTAGTTCTGTTGAGAAATAGGATCCGTGTCCGTCACAGCAATATACGTCCAAGAAAACGTCTAAAAATAAGACATCCAAAACTTTCTGTAGGAACCTCCAACATACGAGGTTCAACAATTGCAAGAAAGGCCATCAAGTTATTGTAACGAGCGATTTAACTGCTAGGGCAGAAAATGTCTGTCTAACCAATTTACTTGTACAGCATTGAGTAATGATAAAAAAGGAAATAGGAAAATTAAATAAGTGATACAATAGTATAAGAGTGACAACACATTTCCAGAAAGAAAGATACTGACAAATATGTGCAAACTTTAACAATCGATGACAATTTATAATTTATTACGCAATGACAAATATTTAAACACTGCGCCGATTAAGAGACACGAGGAACGAAGTACTGGAGCGACTAACCCCTTTTTAGTAGTCTTATAGGTAATTAAGTAGGAAAACAATAAAAGAAAACTGTACCAAAATCAGATGCGCAACAAACAGCAAGGGTTGCATATGAGAGGGTCGGCATACAGCAAACATACGGGGTCGACAAGAAGTAGCTTACAAAAATAGAAGTGAACGAACCGCTAGATCGTTTGTAATAGCGCATATACATGTCTAGGCTTACTCCTACACAAATATCTCTTCACTAAACATCAAAATACGTGTTAATCCACTGCATGTATACTTCCTATTTTTGATTCGATGTAATATTACTTCCGTGAATGTTGGTAGACGCAAAGACGCAAATAAGCATTAGTTGCCAGAAGTACTTCTATTTAGGAACAATTACTGGTGCATTCGCCTTGTCTCTAGGCTATTAGCATCTTCATGTCCACTCCTTTGTGTTACATAAGGCCCTCTTGTGTCTAGTGACGGAAGTATACATAGAGTTAGCCCGTCTTCAATATTAATGGATCTCCGGCAGAAATTGAATCATCGTTGCCGGTAACTACACTGCGCAATAGAATTAAAGATCACTTTTCCAAATTTCGTAATTGCCGTCCATTACGACGCGTAATTTTGAA